>NC_034014.1:21430071-21585962 GCF_000346465.2 Prunus persica
CCTCCGCCACTACCACCATAATACGCTTGTATTAGGGATTTTATTATTGTACTTTGTTAATTTATGTGTACATTTTGAATATTATATATATATTTATTGGATAATTTGATCACTATTTTTCATATGTAATTTTATTTTGAATATGTCAATTTAAATTAAAGTAATTAAAAAAATCATACAATTAAATTAAATTTAAAAAGTAAAAACTGGAAAAAATTAATATCAATTTAAATTAAAGTAATTTTAAAAACAAATCATACAATTAAATTAAATTTAAAAAGTAAAAATTTGAATAAATTAATATAAATTAATGTAACACCCCGACCCCAAATTTTCCCAAATTTTACCCTTATTTAATTATTTAATTATTTAAGGGTATTTTAGTCATATTTTTAACCGGAGAGAGTTTGGGATCGCGACTTGTATTTTTGGATAGGTCGTACTGAGACGAGTTCATAGACACGTAGTGGGCTCGAATCGGAGTTGTAACGAGAGAGATATGGTCAAAAGAAGTCCAGTGGCACAATCGTAAATATTTCGAAATGGAATTTTTTATATAAAAATCTGGTTTTTCTCTCTCTCTCTCTCTCTCTCTCTCTCTCTCTCTCTCTCTCTCTCTCTCTCCCCCGCGGGTCTCTCTCTCTCCTCTCTCCCGCCGCCAGCCGCCGCGGATTCGCCGGAATCTGGAGATGAAGCGGCCGACGTCGTCCAAACTTCAAAGCCGCCGATCTCCCTCCTCCGGCCACCAATTCCGTCGACCCAGGTATGGATTTTGAACCTCTCGAGCTGCTCTAGCTGATGGTTGGGTAGGATTAGATCGATTCTTAGCGTAGACAACTCGATTTTCGAATTGAAAATTGGCCGAAACTTCGGCCGCCGTGATCGGCCATTTCCGGCCACTTTTTGGGGTAGGTCCAAGAACAAAAGTGGCTCCAAATAGGGTGTTATACCTAAGGTAGGAATTTGGAGCCGTGGTTTTGAGATTTTCCGGCGAAGCGTTATCGCTTTGGGCACCCACGCGCTGCCGGCGCGTGCGGCGGCTTGTGGGCACTGTAGAAAAAGTAGCGATGTGTTCCGATGAGATCCTTAGGTTGTCACGAGTGGGTAGGATTTCGCGGATCTCAATTCGGACGTCGTTTGACTATCGAACGGATAATCGCATAGTGTGCGTTATCCGGGTTTGATAGGTTGGGACCGTTGGATGGTCCCAAATTTAATATATGTTAATCTAGGTATTTCTAGGATCGTGTAGGAATTCACGGATCGTGAATCGGAGCCCCGGATGTTCCGAATAATAATTTAAAGTTTATATTTTATATTAACCGTCAGATCATGCGATCGTGAGAAATCCGACCGTCTGATATGACCCAAACTCGCAGGACAAGTGTCCTATACCTGGTAGAACCCATAGAGACTTTCGGATCGGAAATTGGAGGTCGTGGGTTCCGCAGGTCCGTTTGACCAGGGTTAGAGTAGTTTGACCCTTGGTTGACCGTGAGTCTCCCGGAGTAATCTCACCCTTCCAGGGGGGAATTATCGGGAGCTAGACTATTGTGGAGGGTTACACAATATTAGAATTAATTTATATAACTATAATTATATATGGTTGTACAAGGGTACAACAGAGTCTAGAATGTCAGTTTGGAGTGCTATACGCACTACTTTAGGTACCTCCCCGGATGTTGGATTCACTACAAGTACCACCAAGTGAAAATTAGGTCCCACGTGGCGTAGGTTATCCGGCGTTGGGACAAGCCCCATACGTGGCGCTGGTTGTACCGGCGTATGGGGAGATTTGTGATATGATGTTCAGGTCTCACGTGGCGTAGGTTATCCGGCGTTGAGACAGACCCCATACGTGGCGTTGGTTGTACCGGCATATGGGGAGCCATGTGATATTGTGTTGAGGTCGCACGTTGCGTAGGTTATCCGGCGTGTCGACAGACCCCATACGTGGCGTTGGTTGTACCGGCGTATGGGGAGATTTGTGATATGATGTTGAGGTCCCGCGTGGCGTAGGTTATCCGGCGTTGGGACAGGCCCCATACGTGGCGTTGGTTGTACCGGCGTATGGGGAGATATTATGATAGTATGGCATGGTCGCACGTGGCGTAGGTTATCCGGCGTGTTGACAGGCCCCATACGTGGCGTTGGTTGTACCGGCGTATGGGGAGATTATGTGGGATACAGAGAAATGAAATAAGGTATCGCCCAAGTGTGGAATTGGATTTTAGGGAAGAACTACGTGTGGCTTGATCCCTCAAGGAGGGTACGTAGGCAGCCTAAGGTTATTAGGTGCAGCCGCAGACTAAATATTAGTCATATTTGGTATTTGAATTGTTTGGTAATCGGTTAAGAATTATTGGAAGGCCGAAGGCCATTTGTGTGAATTGCATGAAATTATATTGTGCATGCTGCCAGTTGGGAATATTAAATGCGTTTTCACGCAGGTATAAATTTTGGGAAATGTCCAATTTATAGGGGAGACTCTGCCGAATTTTCGGCAGGAAGTCTCGGTCTTTAGTAAGTGGGCCTGGCATCGGGGTGATGTCAGGAATTTCAAAAGGTTCGCCTCGGGTTTCGGAAAAATTCGGGGCGGGTCCTTAAAATTAATTAATATTAAAGAAATAATAAAACAAAAAGTCAAAAACCTTGCGCGACAAAATATTTCGTAGCGCAAACTATTAAATTAGTTTATTTTAAATTTAAAAAATTTAAAACAAAAAATATTTCGTCGCGCAAATATTTGCGCGACGTTAGTAATCGTCGCGCAAAACTCAAAAAATTTGGGCGGGTACCAAAAATTGTACGCAGGAATTTGTTATTTTTTTAAAATATTTTTTAAGACTTTGCGCGACCAATGTTTTTCATCACGCAAAACTTTTGTGCGACCAATGTATTTTGTCGTGCAAACCTTTGCGCGACCAATGTATTTCGTCGAGCACAACTTTGCGCTACCAATATTTTTCGTCGCGCAAAGTCACTTTGTGCGACCAATATTTTTTCGTCGCGCAAAGTCACTTTGCACGACCAACATTTTTTCGTCGCGCAAAGAAATTTCTGTCGTGCTGAAATTTGTGCGACTACAATGTATTTTGCACGACGAAATTCTGTTCGTCGCTCAAAGTGTAAAATGTAGTAGTGTACACTGCTACAAAAAAGGAAAAAGACGACCACAAACAAACAACGGTAGGATAAAATACCGTCGTTGTGTTTAGAAAGACGAGGGTAACAGAAAATCGTCGTGGATAAGTAACATAAACACCTAAAAAATAGAGATCCCGCTTGGGTATTTTTAAAACACAACTCATCGAACTAAAAAAACGTCATCTTATTAAAAAGGTTTTCTAAAATAATGACAGCAGGTATGAAGCCACTGACGTAGAAAGTTAAGACGACGGTTTACCAAAACAGCCGCCATGTTAACTCCTAAATAAACACGACCATCTGTTCTTAATTTGCGTCGTATAATTTAAACGGAATCCACGTCATTATATTACAAAATAGCATCGTCATAAAGCAATGTTCCATGACGGTAAAGATAAATTTATCGACGTCTTATTTGGGAGTGTACTACGACAGTATCTGTAACACTTCTATCGTATATATTAGTGGAGAACCACGACACTAGAAGAGTAGATAACGACTTCTAAATTCATAATAACCACGTCTTTTTTTACTATATCAAGACGTATTAAGTTACTACACGATGACGGTCCATATAAGTTAGTACTAACCACGTCGGTATGTTCAATTGGAGTCGTATAATATTACTTTACCACGTCGTGAAGTGAAAGGTATCGTCGTATTATTTCAATTAATGCATCAGCAAATGGCTAAAAGGGTATGTTCAGAATCGTACTCGTCCTGAAGGTTGCATTGCTGAGCAGTATATAGCTGAAGAAATTGTAGAGTTTTGCACCGAGCATTTATCTGATGTTAGTACAGTTGGAGTGCCATCAAGCTAGAAGATGGGAGTTTCAAAGCCAGTATCAGGTGGCACAGTGAGCTTAGTTGATCGAGACTTGTTGAACTAGGCACATCTATATGTCTTGGAGAATACGGAGGAAGTCCTACCTTATATCGAGTATGAGTTTTATTCTTTAAGATATATGGTTAATTTTCAGGTTCAAAGTGAACTTAATGGGGAAGAAAATAATGGCGTATCAGAAAATTTGAGGTGGCTAGCAGCTGGTCCAAGCATGGCAGTGCCATCATATAGGAGCTATCTTATTAATGGTGTTAAATTTAACACTAAGGCACAAGATGATGTGCAAACTGTCCAAAATAGTGGAGTTTATTTACCTACACATACTATGCAACTTGCTAGTGCCAAGGATAAAAACCCTATTGTCTCCAATATGGGTTTTTATGGTGTCATTCAAGAAATTTGGGACCATGACTACCAAAAGTTTAGAATCCCAGTCTTAAGGTGTGATTGGATTGATAACACTGCAGGCCTTGTAGTCGATGAACCTGGATTTACTCTTGTAGATCTGAGTAAAATTGGATATAGGAATGACCAATTTGTTATGGCTTCTCAAGTCAAACAAGTATCTTTTATTGACCACCCAATGCATTGTGGTTGGTCGGTAGTGTTAACAATGCCTAATAGAGAATATAATGATGTTATTGGTGATGATGTGCTAGGTGATATTAGAATTGAGTGTTAGCCATTTACTAGAGGGATACCAAATGTTGACATATTTGATGACCTAATGGGTGAGTTTGGGAATGAAAATATTAGAGATGAGTGTGAAGATATATGGATTGATTGATTGTTGTAATGTATGACATTAGTTATGCAGTTAATTATATGACATTAATTAATAACTCTATATATCATTTTAATTTTGATAACATTTTCATTATGCAAGCTTTGGGCAAACAAATTAAAAATACTGGGTTAAAGGTGTACAATACAACAGTTCAGTTAAAAAATCACAAAAACAGACGTCTAAAACATAACCAGCATCGTATTTTTATAAATAACGTGGAATGACACTACAAAAGTCCGTAAAGAAATAAAAACCGCCATTTGAAAAAGAAAACATGTTGGTTAATTAAAATTAAATTACACAGGTTAATAAATATTACCAAAAACGACGGTCATGAAAATAATGCACGTCGTAGATTTAAGAATACCACAACGGAACAGTGCTCCAACTTACGAATTTTGAAAAACACTACTTCCATCGATTAATAATTACCGTCGTCTAAAGTTGGAAATAAAGGCAACTCAGTCTCATTAACTGTCGTGACACTCTTCTACACGTCGGTTAGGCTAAAACAATTGACGTCTCAGAGAATGCACACGTCAAAGAGGGTTATAAAAGCGACTTTTAAGAGGCCAACCACGTCAAGACCTATACAAAAACCGACATGGTAAGTGACATAACAACGTCGACAAATTGGATGCTTGGGACGTAGTGAAGAACTTAACCATGATCGTTGTTTTATATTAACCATCGTTCAAGCACTAATCCACGGCGTTTCTTTTCCTGTTCACGCCGTCAAAATAATTTTTAATGTCTTACCACAGGAGTCGTGGTTAGGAGTTGTTACATCGTTTTTCAATAAAAGGTGTGTCATGTTAAATCTTTAAGATGTCAGTGTTTTAAAAAAAAAAACGTTTGCTAACTTTGTCCAATGGGCTTTTTTTACCATTTAAATGTCGGTTCTCGCAAGAAATGGACGTGGAATATATTTAAAAAGATGATTTTTTTTCCTCCCTAGCGACGTGGTTAATACATTTTACGTCGGTTACGGTATGATTTTTGACATGTAATATACTTTAGACGTCTATTCTTTTCTGTAAGCGTCGTCTAAGTTTGTTGAAGTTTTCATTTTTTTGCGTTTTTATATATTTTAGACATCAATTTTTTATTTTATTTAGTGAACGTAGTATATGTTAACCACGACGGTTTCTACGTTATACACGAGGGTATTCCTTCAAATAGAGACGTGGATAAATTTTTTTATGTCGGTGTTTATGTAGTTCTTGATATGTAACATTCTTTAGACGTCTCTGTTTTTAAAAAACCGTCGTATAATGTTGTCGAAGTTTTCTTTTTATGCTATTTATATATTAATTAGACGTCGATTATTATTTTGGTATGATGTTGAATGTCTTAACGACGTCGGTTATTTGCCGTCGTTGTTTTATGTATCAAAATATGGCGGTCGATTTCATGACGGTTTGAAAACCTTCTAGACGATGAGAATTCTCGTCGTCTATTTCAATTTTTGTAGTAATGATATATATATATATATGCATTTGAAAACTAATTAATAGAGCTTTTTAGTGAAATTTATATCTCAATTGGTTCAGAATTAGAAAAATTAATTGTGATTGCAGCTTGTATTGTTTTTGTCATGAATTACGAATGAAAGTACTATTTTTTATTTTTATTTTCGTGTTTTTTTCATCTGAAACAAATTTCTGAACTTTTACACCACCAACTCTTGAGGTAACAATCAGGTATTGATGATAGTAAAGACTAGAAGTTAACATTCACCTGAAAAATTTAAGAGGACTAGAGAAGTTTATATGGAGCTCTCATATCAAAGAATGAGTAACAAAGTTTGCCTAGAAATTAATAGCCCAAAAATTTCATAAACATCGACTTTATTTCAAGAATAAGATACACACGACAAAAAATTAAGCACTCCCTTGTGCATCTTAAAATATATTCTTCGTCTCTATGGAATTAATAAGGCCAAACATCCCATGTGCGCGATGATGATCCTTAGCAATTCATCTTATTGCCAAACAAGGCATGTTGGCTAGGAAGTTATTTTCATATCAATATGGAGATTTTATGGTGTTTGCCACATCAATGACAAAGCGGTACTTAACATCAGTCTTGGCAACTCGTTCAAGGGCAGTGTTCACATAATCCATTGGAATAACTTCAACATCTGCTGTGATATTGTGCTTTGCTGCAAAGTCTATCATCTCTTGGGTCTCTTTCATTCCCCCAATTGCACTGCCAGCAACAAGCTTCCTCCCTAGTAATTAAATCACATAATTTAGTTAATTTTGGTCTTAGAGATAGAGTTTGTACCCTTATAGTCTTCTTTTACTTTTCTTCTATTAATGGACAATCTGATAAACTCTTGGCATCCCGATTACAGTGCATCTCTTGACATCACATAGATCTTTCTAGTTCGATTTTTGTTTTATATAATGGTTTATATTTTATATCAATAAACATTCACTGCACTGCAAACTGTATCATAAACATGTCACGTGGCAAAACACTCAGGTTTTGCTCATTAATTTAACTCAAGGTATATCATTGCTACCATTTAAAATACTTGACACATGTTCATACATAATCATTGTTTAGTATTAAAAAATGTGATAATGATACACCTTAAGTTAAAGCAGTGAACAAAAATATTTCAGTTTTGAGTTTAACTTGCTAAAACACCCAATCCTAATATTCTTGGCATCCCGATTATTGTGCCCATTCTAATAGCGTACCTCTTAATTATGAAATTTAGAAATTAGGGAGTATCAATAACAAATTAGGAAGTTAATGACATGCTTTAAAATAAATTAAATACAAAATATGACGATAGATCGCATATATTGTAATTTAGTTAATAATAATAAGGCATATATATCTTACAAGTTTGGGTTTTAGTTAGATGTTTAAAAATATGCGAGTTTATGTCTAGGATATAAAAGTTGCAGGGTATCTATGTAAAAAGCACACCATAAAAAACAGATGAACAATTTCATTTATGGCGTGCATTCAATGCACGCCACACCATAAATACTGACCTATTACGGCAAGCGCTGAATGCACTGTGTAAATGACGCACCGTAAATACTTAGTTTTCTTGTAGTGTGATGACACATCGTAATTGATGGTTTATTTCAAACACCGAAAAAAAATAAATAGAGAAATGAGCGTATGTAAGTGAATCGGGAAGGGAAGCTTGAGCACACAAAAATAACCAAAAAGCCAATAATTTTATTCAACGAAAGAAGGGTACATATGCTTGAAATAAGAGATGACAATCTAGGCTGGGTAGGGAGGAGATGACGATCCAGGCTAGTGGGGAAGGAGCCCCCCTACCCAGCCAACTTAAGGATATTAGATTAAAATGTTAACTAAATAATATTATGGAATAGGGTTGAAAGAAAATCAACATAAGCAATGGCAATGATGATGGTCGCCAAATAGTTTGCAAATGCCTCCTTTCTCACAACCTGAAGTGCAAAATGTCCAGCATTTTCCACCGTTTGGGTTGTCATCCGCACCAGGGACACACTTTCCAAGTTCAGGATGATCAGTACAACACTTGGAACCTTCAACAGTTGCTATCTTCCAAACTGAAAATAAAAAAATAAAATAAAAACACTATTAATTAATTCTAAAAAAAGATTATAATCTAATTAGCGTGACATGAACCAAAAATAAAAAAAATAAAATAGTAACATGGACTTGTGCAATATATAAAATTATATTACAAAATATTTACGGAAAAAACAAGTGTAAATATGGGTTTATGCACTTGAATAAACCCTAAATTCTTAGATTAATAGTAATTAAAATTGATCCAATATGAGTTTTCTATCAACTCATACATTGATATGACAACCAAAAAGGAAAAAGAAATAATAAAAAACCCTAATAGCTTGCATGCATGGACATCTGTTTGACCATATATAGGAGATTGTAAATACTTAATTGAAAAGCCTAACTAATAGGAAAAGAATAAAATATATATGATTGAAGATCATTGAAACAAACCATCGGTGGTTGACAAGAGCACCAAAATAAGGACGAAACAAGGGATTGTAAACTTGGCCATCGTTTTTTTCTAGAATTCACTTTACTTGTCCTGTTAAAAAGTTGAGACGATGTGCGATTTATATAGAGAGTCAAAATATATAGTCATAAATATATAATTACGTTCAAAATATATATGGTATTTTTAGGGAATTAATTGACCTTAATTACGTGGTTACAAATGGTACAAATATATATAGCTGGTTTTTATTATTATTTCAAAATCAGTTATCTTTCCTTTCAAGATGCATGCTAGTTATTCCTGGTAGTATGATACTTCCCCTTAGGATAGGATCATTTTTGTTCTTGTAATAACGTTTCCGTTTCTTCTATAAAAAGTAGAAAAACAAAATAGTACCAAAATCAAGCAGAAATTATATCTTTTCCAAAGAGGATGATGCTGCCGTCTAGCTTTTTCAAATCCCAAACAACCAACTATAATTTCAACCATTGAACAAGCATTTTCAAATTTCAATTTGCAATATTGATAAATAGTTGTTTGGGATTATTGAAAATTGAAATTTTAAGAATTTATGTGTTTTGCATCTAAGTGAGGATTGGATTGGCTCTAGTTTGGTTGTATTTATGTGTTCTGTAATTTTCTTGCTCTGTTGCTTGTTATTTTTTTTCTTCTTCTTGGAATTTTTGCGAGTATTTCAAAATACAAAAAGATATTTTATTACTTAATTATGTTGAATTTAATTTTCCAAATTATTTGGTTTGTTTATCTATTTAACACTGAAATTATTTTATGTATTTATTATATATATGAATTATACAGTTTTGAATTTATTGTATTATGTAAGTGTTAATGTCTATTTGATTGGGTTTTAATTTCGTGTTAGCTGTGGGTTCTGTTGTATTATATAAGTGTTAATATCCATTGGAATAACTTCAACATCTGCTGTGATATTGTGCTTTGCTGCAAAGTCTATCATCTCTTGGGTCTCTTTCATTCCCCCAATTGCACTGCCAGCAACAAGCTTCCTCCCTAGTAATTAAATCACAGAATTTAGTTTATTTTGGTCTTAGAGATAGAGTTTAGATTACGCTGAAAAAAAAAAGTACTGAGCAAAACTAGGCCGAAAATAAAATGAACTTACCCAAGATTAAAGGGAAAACTGGTAGCTCAGGAGGCTGGATTGGAGCACCAACCAGAATTAGTTTTCCATTGGTCTTCAACAGGCCAACCAAATGCAAGAGAGGGTGAGCGGCTGAAACTGTATCGATGATACCATCCATTGTACCCATGGCAGCCTAATTCCATATAGTGCAATATTGATATGCAAGTACAAAGAATAAATTTAGACCCAAAAAAAGTACAAAGAATAAATATAATTTTTTGGAAGAAATTAGTGCATGTAGGCGTTACTCAAAACGAGAATTATTGCTAGCTAATGTACCTGTAATTGCTCTTGGTCGTGACTAATCAGAAATTCATCAAAACCAAGTTGTTCCACAGCTTCCTTCTTCTTATTGGGGGAGGTACTTATCACAGTAACTTTTGCTCCAACAACTTTGGCAAACTTCACGGCCATATGGCCAAGGCCACCAAGCCCCACCACACCCAAATGCTTACCAGGCTCCATCAGTCCAAAGTATCTCATAGGGCTGTAAACTGTAATCCCAGCACACAGCATTGGGGCAGTACCTTGTAGTGGAAGGTTTTTGGGGATTCGAACGACGAAGTGCTCATCGACTACTGTCTTGTCGGAGTATCCACCGAAGGTTCTTGATCCGTCTTCGTGGTGTTTGTTGTAGGTCCACACCATTTTGGGGCAGTAGTTTTCCAGGTCCTGTGTACAGTTGTCGCATGAGCGACATGAACCCACCACGCACCCAACTCCGGCTATGTCTCCTACTTTGAATTTTGTGACATTGCGCCCCACCTTTGTCATTTCTCCTACAATCTCATGTCTGCAAAATTTTGATGAAAATGCATATTATTTTCCGAGTTATTTTCATGCCTTCTCAATATTTATAGGGTGACATTTGAGATTAAACTCCATGTACTAAGCTTAGTTGAACCAATAAATTAAATAATGTACCCTGTGAAAGCTTTCTTCATGGAAGCCCTGGATGAACCTGATCAAGCTTCTCATACTAGAAGTATTGAGAGAGAGAGAGAGAGAGAGAGAGTAAGCGAAACAGAATAGAGTTCTCAAACAGATTTTCTCATCTTACTTGTTTACAGAGTTTACAATTAGACTTATATATCTCTTCTAGCTAACTAACTAGTGAATTAAGTTAAGAACATATTAACAACAATAACAACCAGCCAGCTCATTAGCCAGCTCATCCTAACTAACAGACACGTGACCATCCTAACAAAAACGTGCATCATGAGTTACATTCATTCTGGTGGTTTGGGTTGTAGACTAACATCCCCCTTCAAGCTAATGCTTGGGGGACTAAGCATTAGGTTGTTTCGAAGATAAGAAAACTGAGAAGTATGCAGCCCTTTAGTGAATATATCAGCCAGTTGATTACTACTAGGAATATGAGAAACCAGCATATCACCCCTAGTAACACGCTCACGGATAAAGTGGAAGTCGATCTCAATGTGCTTAGTGCGTGCATGAAAAATAGGATTGCTAGCAAGGGCTAAAGCCGAAATATTGTCACACCAAATAACAGGGGGACGATCAAGAAAGATATGAAGATCACATAGAAGTTGGTGAAGCCAGGATAACTCAGCGGAAGTGGTAGCAAGAGCCTTGTATTCTGCTTCAGTCGAGGAACGAGAGACAGTGTTCTGCTTCTTAGCACACCAAGAGATAGGATTATTGCCGAGAAAGACAACATACCCTGTCGTGGACCGACGATCATTGACATCACCTGCCAGTCTGCATTGGAATAAGCTTGCAGATGAACATCACCAGAGGTGAAATGAATGCCGTGAGTCAGAGTACCAGCCAAATAGCGCAGCACACGTTTGACAGCAACAAAATGTGTATCTGTAGGAGTATGCATAAACTGGCAAAGAGTGTTCACGGCAAAAGCAATATCAAGCCTGCTGAAGGTAAGATATTGAAGCCCTCCCACTAGACTTCTATAGAGTGTAGGATCCGAGAGAGGGGTGCCATCAAACTTGAGTAACTTTGCTGTAGGTAAACAGGGTGTAGAACAAGGCTTGCATTGAGTCATACTAGCTTTAAGAAGAAGATCAGTCGCATATTTGGATTGATTAACATGAATGCCTGTGGAAGTATACTGAACTTGGAGTCCCAGAAAATAGGTTAATTGGCCGAGATCCTTCATATCAAATTCACGAATGAGAGCTGTAATGGTCTGCTGAATCAAGACACTATTATTCCCAGTCAAGATGATATCATCAACATATAAGAGGAGAACCAGAAGATCACTCCCAGACACGCGAACAAACAGAGATGTATCAGCCAAGGATTGAATAAAACCAAGGGTGAGCAAATGAGTAGTGAAATTCTCATTCCAAGCTCGAGGAGCTTGTTTCAACCCATAAAGTGACTTCAATAAGCGGCACACATGATGAGGATGAGCAGAATCTACAAAACCCGGGGGCTGTTGCATATATACTTCCTCATGAAGTACACCATGAAGAAAAGCATTCTTCACGTCAAGTTGTTTAATGGACCAGTGATATTGAGCAGCTAAAGGAAGGATCAATCGAACTGTAGAGTGCTTGACAACAGGGCTGAATCTTTCATCATAATCAAGACTAGCTTCTTGATGAAACCCTTTGGCAACCAATCAAGCCTTGTGCTGAGAAATGGAACCATCAGCATTTTTCTTAAGTTTGAACACCTATTTACAACCAACAATGTTCATGAAGGGTTGATAAGGAACAAGAGACCAAGTATGCTGCTTTTCAAGAGCCCGAAACTCATAAACCATAGCATGATTCCATTCTGAAACCTTGGCAGCCTGAGAATAAGTCTGTGGTTCATGGAGAGGAGAAGGACCACTTGTGGACTTGGCAGCCAAGAAACCATGGCGAGACTTGATAATACCAGACTTAGAGCGAGTCTGCATAGGATGTGAGTTAATAGATGGAGCAGGAAGGTCCACAATTAGATCTAGGGAAGGGGACTGATCCAAGGCATGCGCATGAGAAGAAGATAATGTAACTGACTGAGTGGAAGACTCTGTTGGTACCTGATCCTGTAGTGGCAGTAGCTGATCCTGTACAAACTCAGTAGAAGAATCAATAACATCAACAGAAGAGACAACTTCCCTTGCATTAGATACTGGACTTGCTAATTGGGTAGTAGAAGAAGGAGCCTCTGGTAAACCATCAAGTCTAAGAGTGCATGCAGAATGTAGAGAAGATCTAGGAGAAAGGGAAGGGCGCAGTGGTGTGAATTCTAGTGGTTTGGTACTGTCTCGTGAAAAGGAAGAACTCTTAAAAGGAAAACAAGTCTCATCAAAAATAACATGGCGAGAGATGTAAATGCGATCAGTCTTGGGTACTAGACAAAGATAACCTTTATAATCCAAAGTATACCCCAAAAAGACACATTGTTCAGACCTAGGTTGCACTTTAGATTGAGTATAGGGTCGTAATAAAGGGTAGCATGCACATCCAAACACCTTCAAAAGAGTAATATTGGGTTCTTTGTGGAACAGCTTAGAAATAGGAGATTCCATACCTAAGGACTTGCATGGCATCCTATTAATGAGATAGTTAGCTGTGGACAATGCATGAAAAAGATATTTGGAAGGAAGAGCAGCAGTAGTGAGAAGTATAACAGCAGTTTCAACTAAGTGGCGATTTTTCCTTTCAGCCCTTCCATTTTGCTCAGGGGTGTAAGGACAAGACTTATGGTGTAAAATTCCTTTGGAAACAAGATAGGTCTGAAAATCTTTACTAACATATTCACCCCCACCATCAGATTGGAAAGTCTTAATGGAAGTAGCAAACTGATTTGCAATGTAGGCAAGAAAATGAACAAAAGTAGGGAAACAATCAGATTTCTTCATTAATGGAAATAACCAACAGAAGTTGGTACACTCATCAAGAAAAATTACACAGTACCTATGACCATGCAAAGAGGAATAGGGAGTAGGACCCCAGACATCCGAGTGTATCACTTCAAAAGGGATTTGAGACATAACATGTGAAGATGGAAATGGTTGTTTACACATCTTGCCTTGTAAACAAAAGCTACACATATGTGGCAAACTAGGAGAAATGGGAATATGAGCTTTGGCTAACATAGAACTAGTAATATCATGAGAAGGATGACCTAATCTATAGTGCCACAGAGTATGGCACACTTTGTGACCATGAAAAGCAACCAGGCTAGGAAAAAGAGAAGGTGTCCTTGTTGGAAGTGGATAAAGACCATTATGGCACTGTCCTTGATACAGAATTTACCCCTACAGATGTAATGATCCAAACCTAAAATTCATATTTAATTAGTAATTTATTATGAGGAAAGACAATTTTGCCTTTGGAATAATTATTAACGAAAAGTTAACTTTTTGACCGAAAAGGAATTTGACAATTTCACATACACCATTGTGTAGAGCACGACGAAATGAGTTCATAGACACGAAGTGAGCTCGAATCGGAGTTTTAACGAAGAAAATACGATTAAAATATTACGAGGGGCAAAATGGTAATTAGAAAAATCAGATTAAAACCCTCACTCTCTCTCTTCCCCCTCAGTTTTCCTCTTTCTCTCTCTCTCTCTCCCTCTCCCGCTGTCCTCCTTCCCGTCACCTTCCAAGAGTCGCCGTCGCCGCAACAGAGCACCACCGGCCATGAGACCGATCTTGTTCGAACTGCCACCGCCTCCTCTTCCCTCTCCGATCACTCTCAGCCCGTGGAACTGCCAGCGCTGGCCGGAAACTGCAGAAAACTGATCGGTTTTGACAGAAACTTCAACCTGTTCGTTCTCCTTCAATTCTTCTCCAAATTTGTCGAGTAAGGTATGGATTTCTACCTATTTTCCATGCTCTAGCTGATGGTTGGGTAGGTTTGCATTGATTTTGACCGTAACTAGCTCAGTTTTCAATTTGGAATTTGGCTGATTTTCTGCCTCCGTGTTCAGCCACTTTCGGTCAGTTTTTGGGGTAAATCTAAGAACAAAAGTGGTTCCAAATATGGTGTTATACCTAGGGTAGGAGTTTGGAGCCGTGGTTTTGAGATTTTCCGGCGATGCGTAATCGCTTTGGACACCCATCGCTGCCGGCGCGTGTGGCAGCGCGTGGGCAAGGGTAGTGCAGTGACACTGTGTCCTAATGTGATCCTTAGGTTGTCACGAGCACGTAGGAATTCGCGGATCTCAATTTGGATACCGTTTGAGCCTCGAACGGATTTTCCATATTGTGCGATTTCCGGGTTCAATATAGTTGAGTCGTTGGGTTGTAATCTTTTTCAGATATGTTATTCTAGATAATTTCAGAATCGTGTAGGATTCAACGGATTGTAAATCGGAGTTTGGGATACTTTGAAATCGCCAACCCTAGGGCTAGGGTTTAGAATTATGCGATTACACGATCGTGATCAATCCGACCGTCCGATCGATACCAATACCCTCTGGACATGTGTCCTGGACATATTGGACCTTTTAGCGGCTTCCGAATCATATTGTGAGGTCATGGACCCGTGGGGTCCCGGGTTGATCTTTTTGGGACTTTAGCGCTTTTTGAGTCCCAAGAGACCGCTAAACTATCCCACGTGAAAAGAAAGCTTTTATGGGCATAAGGATAACTTTAAATTTGACGCACGTACTTTTAGGAGTCGGGAGTTAGGGTTTTAATTTAATACTATATTGTATTAATAGAATATTGTGGTCATTGAATCAAGCACCCGGGCACCAGTTGACTCGCAGGAGGGACCTTCAAGAGGTCTAGCGAGCTCGGACTATCAGTGAGTGGACTCTTTGTTTTAATAAATGAATTTAAGCAGTTCAGTTTCAGTTATAAGCTGTTTTATTCTGTTAAATATTTTATGTTGCATGCTGCCAAGTGAAATCTCCTTTAAAGAATATAGGAAAAGATATTCTCGTTAATTATCAGATAAATGGCAGCAGAATTTTAAAGGTTACAGGAATTCAGTTATCTAGCAGGTTTTCTTAAGAAATTTTATATTTTCCTAAATCACCTTGTACCCAGAGATTAAATGTTGCCTTCGGATTATATTGGTTGCCTTCGGTTTAGTCAGCATGCTTGATAGTTGCCCCACAAGTTCCTTGGTACTCAAACTCGTGTGGAGCGAGTAATGCGGATAAAGGTGGACTACGGTCCCCTGAATCCTGCGAGTTGCGGCTCGGACTGACCTCGTGTCACCTAGACCTGCGAGTATGTGTCACCCATGGTGATGCAAGGAATTGACGGATATAAAGGTACACCTAGGTGATAGTTTTAAACTGTTTTCAAAATGTATAATTATATACATGCATTGATTTCAGAAATAAAGAGAATAAGCTAGTTTGTATAACTGCTTTTTTACAGTGGGGTTAGTATGTTCATATGCTATTTTCTAAACTTTATTTTTGGGTCCACTCACCCTTTTTGTTGTTTTGCGCCCCCAGGCAGTAGACATGCACAGGAATCCACATTAACGCCTTTGTAAATTCTTAGTAGTTGCTCTGATGTTTTGCTCTAAACTGAGAATTGAACTATTGACAAGTATATATACGTATGCTTGCAGTTGGTTGTATATATATATATATACTTGTTTGGCAGGTGAAAATATTTTGGTATTGAGCCAGTTACAAGGGAAACTCTGCCGAATTTTTGGTAGAAGTCAACCTTATTATTTTATCGTGCTTTGCATAGAAGGGCAAATAGGTCATTTGTGCCCGACATCCGCCAGGTGTCAGACATGCACAGGGTCTGGCTCGGATTCCAAAGCGAAATTTGGATCGGGTCCTGTCAGCAGATCCTGGATTTGGAACCACAATGCATTATATAAAATCTGGCAATGATTATCAAGACAAAACCGATGAACCGATAACAGATTAGTGGCAAGATTAGGAACATGCAAGACCTCAAGTAGATGAAAGACTTGATGACCAGAGACAAGAGAGGATCTACCAACATTAGCAATCCTAAGTCCAGTACCATTACCTATAGTAACATTATCCATGGAAGTGGAAGGAGTGATGTTGGAGAGCAGCTGAAGATCGGATGTCATATGGTTTGTAGCACCATTGTCTGTCAGCCATATGTTGGGATATGAGAATGAGCCACTAGCAGTTGCAGTAAGAGCTGTAAGTGCTGGAGATGGAGGCGTGCCTTGATATGAGAAATTGGTGCGATGTGGGCAATTAGGAGCTGTGTGACCAAACTGGAGACAGATTTGACATGTTTCAGTAGCTGGAGAAGATGCAGCAGTGGAAACTGGTGGAGCCGTGGGTGAAGGTGACAAAACACCAGGGCTGGAGTTCGGAGAGACAAAATACTGAGGAGAAGAACCGGAGTTGCCCCCTGGATGCCATGGACCAGTATTGTTGAAACCAGCATTGTTATTCCACGAACTAGATCCTTAGTTCCATTGACCATAGGAATTTCCAGACTAACGACCGTGATTCCACTGATTGGTAGAACCATTCCAGTTAAGACCATTATTACCACCATTCCAGTTAGGACCATTATTATTCCAAGTATTACCTCGGCCACCATTATTCCATGATCTGCCCCGAGACTAAGAGCCACGACCACGATAATTCAGGCTTCGATTCCAGTTAGGTTGCCAATTTGGATTAGCACCTCCACGATCAACCAAACCAGAGTGAAAATTATTGCTCATGCCATGATCAACCAAACCAGAGTGAAAATTATCACCATGAGCAACATGTGGTGATGAGGATACGGTGCCCTTCTGAGCAACCATAGCAGTCATGATCGGAGAATTAAAGGACTTAGCAGCAGCATCCAAATCACATTCTTCTTCGATCAGTAAATCACGCAGCTCTGGAAGAGTAACTCAAACTAGTCGAGCACGGATATGAGATTTGAAGGGATTGTATTCCACAGGCAAGCCTTTGAGAATAAGCAAAATCATATCCTGATCGAAAATAGAATGACTAGCAGTTGACAATTGCTGTCGAGCTGCACGAACCTTCTTCCAATAGACCTCCACAAAATCAGTTCCTTTCTACATTCCATGCAAATTATTCTTAAGATGCATGATCTTAAGCTCAGAGATCGAAGAATAACGATCTCACAGTGTATTCCAGGCCTCCGTAGCAGACTTACAATTCATCATCTCAGAGAAAGCATCATCTGAGAGACTTGCAGCAATTAAGTTCAAAATAGCAGTATCCATTGCTTCCCAGTCTAGATAATCATCTCTATCAGGATCAGTAGGCACCGTAACCGTGCCATCAAGAAAATCAGAAAGTCGATAAACTTTGAGAAATTTCGCAACCTGATAGCTCCATTGCATGTAATTTGTATCATCCAATTTCAAAGTAATATAATTGGAGGCATTATGAAGCAAATCAATTGGTGTAACAGAGCTTTTCCCCATTTTCAACAGAAGCTAGGGTTTAGGCACACAATCAACCAATGCAGAAATTCTGAAATTCAGACTGTGTTCAGAGAGAAACGAAGCAAGAGAGTGTATTGGCAGACCAATTCGAACAGGCAAGAATTGAAAAATGGAGACAAAGAAAAATGACAAAGATATGAAGAAATTGAGAAGAAAGCAGAACCTCAAAAAGACGAGCGAGAGAGATATGAGCTAAGACGTGAGCAGCAGAATAGAGAAATTAGTCACGATATGCAGAGGTAATGCTCTGATACCATGAAAGCTTTCTTCATGGAAGCCATGGATGAACCTGATCAAGCTTCTCAGACTAGAAGTATTGAGAGAGAGAGAGAGAGAGAGAGAGAGAGAGAGAGAGAGAGAGAGAGAGAGAGAGAGTAGAGTTCTCAAACAGATTTTCTCATCTTACTTGTTTACAGAGTTTACAATTAGACTTATATATCCCTTCTAGCTAGCTAACTAGTGAATTAAGTTAAGAACAGATTAACAACAATAACAACCAGCCAGCTCATTAGCCAGCTCATACTAACTAACAGACACGTGACCATCCTAACAGACACGTGCATCATGAGTTACATTCATTCTGGTGGTTTGGGTTGTAGACTAACATCCCTCTTCAAGCTAATGCTTGGGGGACTAAGCATTAGGTTGTTTCGAAGATAAGAAAACTGAGAAGTATGCAGCCCTTTAGTGAATATATCAGCCAGTTGATTACTACTAGGAATATGAGAAACCAGCATATCACCCCTAGTAACACGCTCACGGATAAAGTGGAAGTTGATCTCAATGTGCTTAGTGCGTGCATGAAAAATAGGATTGCTAGCAAGGGCTAAAGCCGAAATATTGTCACACCAAATAACAGGGGGACGATCAAGAAAGATATGAAGATCACATAGAAGTTGGTGAAGCCAGGATAACTCAGCGGAAGTGGTAGCAAGAGCCTTGTATTCTGCTTCAGTCGAGGAACGAGAGACAGTGTTCTGCTTCTTAGCACACCAAGAGATAGGATTATTGCCGAGAAAGACAACATACCCTGTCGTGGACCGACGATCATTGACATCACCTGCCAGTCTGCATTGGAATAGGCTTGCAGATGAACATCACCAGAGGTGAAATGAATGCCGTGAGTCAGAGTACCAGCCAAATAGCGCAGCACACGTCTGACAGCAGCAAAATGTGTACTAAGCTTATTATTTATAGGGTGACATTTGAGATTAAATTCCATGTACTAAGCTTAGTTGAACCAATAAATTAAATAATGTACCCTGGGACAATGGGATATATGGTCATTCCCACTTCGTCCTTAGCGAGGTGAAGGTCTGAGTGGCAAATTCCACAATAGAGTATCTTCATGCTGATATCATTATCACCATTAACTCTGCAAGTACCCCAAAAAATAAAAAAACCACACAAGTTTGGTGAAGCCTATATCTTAAGCATTAATAATTCAAAATGAGGTCCAGAGTGAACCGATATTTAAATGAACGAAAAATTGTCACGTAAGATTTAGCAAAATGGTGTGGAAAGGGAAGAACAAGTAACTCAAATACCTCCTGGTGAAGTGGAAGGGAGAAAGAACACCAGAGGAATCTCTAGCTGCCCATCCATGGGCTTTCACTGCTTGTTCTTCGGCCCCTGATATTTTTTGAGACATTATTGTACCTTAATCAATATTGTGTATGATCTGTATATGTACCTTGAGAGAATTGAAATGAGGCAGAGTGTTGTGTCTTGGTTGGGGGTTTACGAAGAGATATATAGCATATGGTTGGGTAAGCTTCAAGAAAGAAAGTAACGCACCAATCACTACTACAAAAAGTGAAAGACGACCAGAAAACAACGACGGTCTAAGTGAAAACCGTTGTGGTTTTTAAAAAGACGACGGTTCTAAAAACACCGTTGTGTAATACAACCTTAGACAACTAAAAAATGGAGATTCAAATGGCTGTTCAAAAACAACGACATACCTAATTAAACAACCGACGTCTATTTGAAACAGATTTCCGCAGTGTAAAATCAATGCCAACAAAGATCGGCAGAAGTTATGAATCGACCGACGTAGAAAGTAAAGACGACGATTTCAATAAAAACCGCCGTTTTTACTCATAAAATAACACGACGAGGTTTTCGTATAAGACGCCGTATAATTACAAACAAATCCACGGCTTTAAAATATAAAATATCGCCGTATTAAATTAATGTACAACGACGGAAAATATAAATATATCGACGTCATTCTCGTATAGTTCTACGACGTTATCTTTAAATCGTACAATAAAATTTAATGTCGTATTTATTAATTTTATACGTCGTACCTTTAATTTAAACCGTCGTCTTAATAAGAATTTTTGTTAACAATTTTTTTCTTTGATTTTCTTATCCTACGTCGGTAGATCTACTTAATGACAAGAATTGAAATAACCACGACGGTTTATATAGAAAACCGCCGACATAATCAGATTTGTCTGAGATCCCAAGGGTTACGAAATCTTACCAGATGGAACTCTGTTCCACATCATAATCTTAACAGATGATACAGATTTGCAATCAGAGAGACAATTTTTTGGAAGTTGATGATGTGTGTGCGTTTGTGTATCTACAAATATTATACCTAACGTCGTTGCAAATTTGCAATCAGAGAGACAATTTTCAACGACGGTTATATTATACCTAACGACGTTTAAAAAACAAATCAACGTCGCTCAACAAATATATTACGTCGTCTTAGTCTTACTTAAGACGACGAAAAACGACGACAGTAATACAAAAACAGTCGTTGTTTTTATATTCTTATTTTATTTAAATCTGTCATCCAAAAAATAAACTTTACATATTCCAGAACATTAATTTCCTTCATTTTAAATTTCCTCCGGAAAAAAAAACTCTATTTATAACGCACTGTAATTGAAAAATAAACTGAAAGGTCACGGGAAAAAAAATTCTATTCATAATTTAAAAATTCAAATCCACGTCGGTTATATTAAACCTAACGACGTAAAATGAAAAGATTCCACGTCGCAAAACAAATATTGCGTCGTGTTAGTTAAAAACGACGGCATAACAAAAAACCGTCGTTGTTTCAAACTGAATTAATTTAAAATTTCTTCGGGAAAGCAAAATCTATTTATAATTTCCTCGGGTTAGTAATATTGCGTCGTGTTAGTTTACAAATTCTAGAACATTAATTTCCCTCATTTTAAATTTCCTCGGAAAAAAAAATCTATTTATCACGCTTTGTAATTGAAAACTAAAACTGAAAGAATTCGGGAAAAAAAACTCTATTTATAATTTAAAAATAAAATCCACGTCGGTTGTAGTACACTTAACGACGTTTAACAAAATAATATACGTCGGTAATTATAAATCTACCGCCATCTTACCTTAATATAGACGACGAGAAAAGACGACGGTAGAACAGAAAACCGCCGTTGTTTCAGTTTCTTTAACAGTTTAGTCCTTTATCTTTCTGCAGGACTTGTATAGTTCAAAGCATTGACAATGTCTTCATCATATCTCCCAGCAACTACTGATTCGATTGCTCATGCTTTAGAGGCCATCTGAAGCCATTTCTATTCTTTATCGCATTCTTGAAACCCATCTTCTTCTTCTGAAGCTCTACGGATAAAGGAAGAGGCTATCACAAATCTGACGGATCTTCTTAGCCAAGAAAATCAAGAAGATTTCCCTGAGAAGCGAACTTTCCTTCGACAGCGAGTGGAGGCCAGGTTTGCATCTCTTTTGATGGAAAGCAAGGAGTATTCAGAAGCACTAAGTATCCTATCAGGCTTGATCAAGGAAGTGAGAAGGCTAGTTGACAAGCTTCTTCTTGTGGACATATATTTGATGCGAGTAAGCTCAATTTCTCTTTGAGAAAGACATCCAAATTATTGTCTTTGAGACGTGAGAGACAGTGTCTCTGAGAGAGGAAGAACTTGGAACCCTAAATGTAAACCGAAAATGAATGAAAGTGACAAATTTATAGAATAAATTTTTAAAACCAACGGCGGTCCTTACAAAAAAACCGCCGTTTAAATTGTAAAATCAACGTCGGTATGACCGACGTATATTACAGAAATCCACGTCGGTACATTAATAAAAACGACGTGTTAAATAATCTACCATGACGCGAGTTATTACTTATGTACTTTAATTTTTGAGTTTACTACGACGGTACCTACAACACTACTGTCGTATTTATTTACCACGTCCGAAGTTAAATGTACCGTCGTATTTTGTAATTTATACGTCGTAGTTATATGTAACCGCCGTATTATTTTTTTGAAATGGTTTTATATGTAAGCAACTTTTCGTCTACCTGACGTACACATGCGCTGTTTCGAAACCCGATTAAAAATTTCAATCTCCCAGAGAAAACTTTTAGACTTTTTTCCTTGTCAGAGCACTGTCAGAGTATCTCATCGTCTTCCTCTCGTCTTCTTCGTCGTCTCTGAACTTAAACATCGTCTTCCTCTTGCTTTCATTGCACGCAAAAGGTAAGCTTTCATTTTCACTATTTTGGTTGCTGTTTTGCATGCTCATACGTTTTTTGTTTGAAAAATCTTTTTACCTTTTTTCTGGCCAAAATCATTTTACTTCTTTCGAAGTTCGATAAAATATACAGACAAAGAGGGAAAGTTTCCAACTTTGAAGACAACTACCTCAACTAAATAAGATGACAGTAGCTTCTTATTTACGTGGTTAAATATGTAGACCACGACGGTTCGTCAGTCGTTCTAGCGTCGTCTGAAAATTGACAAAGTTATTTTTAAAATTGTAGTCTTTTTTTTATTTGCTTGTTTAATTGCAGGTTTGATTTCTCTGAACAATGGTTTTTGTTTTTTCCAAATTTGATAAAATATAAAGAAAAAGAAAGTAGGGTTGGTATCTAATATAGATGACAGTATCTTATTGTTTTACGTCGTGTGAATGTTAATACCACGACGTCATATTAAAATACCATCGTCTATATAAGATTCCAAAACTTTCTTTCTTGGCCTTGTATTTTACCAAATTAGAAAACAAAAACCATGGTTCAGAAAAATCAAATCTGCAATCAAACATTCACAGAGAAAGAAAGAAGGATTTTGGATCCTTATATAGACGACGGTATATTACTATTGACGTCGTGTGAACATCAATACCACGACATTATATAAATATTTCGTCGTTTATAGTTAATTATCACGTCGTTTATAAGTTATTATTACGTCTTATTTTATATTATTTCGTCGTTGTTTAATTACCTTGGTTTTAAACATTTATTACGTCTGAGATTATTTCATTGCGTCGTTTAAAATCATATCATACGTCGTATTTTATTAATAACCGTCGTTTGTGTTCTTAATCTTTTCCTGAAATATTTTCACTTGCAGTTTTGTCTGTAAAAATGGTTTCTCACCAAGAACAAAGTAAGGACTCTGGCTCCAAGAAAAATGGAGGTAAGGAGCTTGGAATGGTAACTCCTGAAGAGAAGTCTTCGAAGAAGATGAAGTCTTCGAAGAAGATGAAGTCTTCGAAGAAGATGAAGTCTTCGAAGAAGATGAAGTTTGCTTCATCATCTGCTAAGACAGAACCAACCAGCACGACAACAATCTCTGATGATTCAAAGTCTGGTCGAGGTATGAGCACAATGCCTCGTGTTGTGAAGAGAAAACTTCAGAAACTCAGGCCAATTGTTGAGTACAATAAAAGGGGGAAAGGAATTGGCCAAGCACATAGTGAGATGCAGTCCTACATTGGTGTGTTGGCACGCTCCACAGTTCCACTTGTGGACATGAAATGGGCTAAAATCCCCAAGGATATAAAGGAGCAGATTTGGGAAGCAGTTGACATTGCTTTTGTGGTAGGTCAAGGGGGCAAGAACTCTGTGTTAGCTTCTGCTGCCAAGAAATGGAAGGATTTCAAGTCTACACTAACGAGGCATTATATCCTTCCATACACCAATGACAGGGAGAGATTAAGCCAACCCCCTGAAACATATAAATTCATAGAGAAAGCACAATGGGATGCCTTTGTAGCTTCAAGGTTATCCAAAGATTTTGAGTCTGTGCATTCTCAACATGCACAGATTAGGGAGAAACTTGAGTACAATCATCGATTGTCTCGAAAAGGATATGCTGGTTTGGAGGATCAATTGGAGGAAACCATGCCTGGGGTAGAAATTGATCGATCTACCTTATGGAAGAGAGCTAGACAGGACAAACATGGTAACATCCCGGATCCAAAGGTGGCAGAGAAAGCAAAATTAATTGTAAGCCTACTCACTTTGTTTTAAATTTGTATTAAACTGTGAATAATTCTTATCACGTCTTATGTTATATTTTGCGTCGTGTGAATGATATTACCACGTCGAAATTTTTTAAAACACGTCGTTAAAGGTCTAAATCAGGAATCACTACTCTGTTTTCTGTAATTATAGCATAAGATGTCGGTGGTTCATTTTCGCGTCGTTTGTATTAAATTACTACGTCGAAATGTTTTAAACAAGGTCGTTAAAGGTGTGAATATTGAATCATCCCTCTGTTATCTCTAAATAAAGCATAAGACGTCGGTGGTTTATTCATTTCGTCGTTTTAAAAAACTAACCACGTCGGTATAACTACCGTCGTGATAAATTATAATAACGTCGATTTATTTGTTACTGCGTCGTCTGAAATTATATAATACGTCGTTTGTATATAAATAACCGTCGTGTGTTTTTTGTTCTTACTTTTTTATATATCTTTGTTTTAGGATGAATTGCAAAAACAAGTCTCGGAAGGCAAAGTCACTGTATCTGGCAGCAATGATGTGCTGACCATGGCTTTGTGCCCCGAGCATCCAGGCAGAATGAGAGGGGTAGGTACTGGGATCTCACGTCGTATTTCAATACCACGTCGTATTTAGTTTACTTGTTTTACACACCATTAAACGTCGTTATTTTTAAAACTTTGTGATTTTTAGACGACGGGGTTAGTCATTCCCGACGTAATAGATGAAGAGAAGAAAGAAGAAAAACAAGATGAAAAGGAGAAAGAAGATGAAGAAAAGCATGACGACCAGGTATGTTCACATAACTTTGCCTTTTTTATTTGTTTTTCAAAATTTCAGACGTCGATATTTTTCTTTAAACCGTCATTTGTTTACAACTTAGACGGCGGAATTTTTTTCTAAGACGTAATAAATTATTCACCACGACGATTTTTTCACCGTCGTTTAAATTCTTTTCAGACGACGTTTTATTCCTTAAACCGTCGTTTTTATTGAATTACCACGTCATTTTTTTAATTTCTTTAAACAGGTTTTTGAAGTTGTTGATTATTCAAATATGGAGGCGCCATCTTCTTTAAAATCCCTTTGTCGTTATGTGAAAACGACACTCGTGCCTCAGGATAAGACCCTGAACTTTACAATTGATAAGGAGGTGTTTGGTCTAGAACGCGATACCTTCCTCCTGCCTGAAGATATTACACAATTTGCAGGCATGGAAGAAATAGGAGCTACGGTCATTGCTGTATATATGAGGTTTGTCATTCTAAAATTACTACGTCGTTAGTATGTACCGTCGTTATTGCGTCGTCTTAACTAACTAACCACGTCATTAGTATGTACCGTCGTGATAAATATATTATAACGTCGTTGTCTATTTCAGTACGTCGTGTGAAATTTTATAATACGTCGTTTTGTTATACATAATCGTCGTGTGTTTTTTTGTGCTGACTTGTTTATATTATTTTATATATTTAGGTACTTACGCGATGTTTTGAAACAAGCAAATATGTGCAGCATGGTAGGCTTTATCGACCCTGCTACAGTTAGTGCCAACTCTGGCACAATAGCTGACAGATCACGACTGGTAGCAGCTCGACTTCAGAGGACTGACGGTGAACAGATTTTCATGATGCCTTACAATCCAGGGTTAGTCTCCTTAACAGGATTTTGTTTTTATGATTTTCAATAAATGACAGCGTATAAACTAACCACGTCGGTGTTTTATTTTATTGAGTCGTTTCAAACTACTAACCACGTCGGTAGTTATTTATCGTCGTGATAAATATATAATGTCGTCGATTGCTACTTTATTTCGTCGTGTGAAATATTATAATACGTCGTTTATGTAAATAACCGTCGTTTTTATATTAATTTTGTGCAGCTATCATTGGATCTTGCTGATTGTGAGACCAAAGAGGGAAACCGTCTATTTTCTGGATCCTCTGCCAGGAAATCGTGTGGTCGATGAAGAGGCCAAGAACATCGTGAACAGTGCTATAAAAATTTATAATTCTCACATAGCCAGATCAGGCCATAAGGCAGTAATTTGGAAAACTCTGTCAGGCATACCAAAGCAACCCAGCAGTGTCGAATGCGGGTATTATGTGATGCGCTTCATGAGGGACATCATCATGGATCCTTCCTTGGCGTTTGAGAAGAAGGTAAGAAGAAATTACCTTCATACATTTTACGTCGTTTTTTGTATTATCAACGATGGTCATGTAAAATTACCGTCGTTGAATAGATATACTACATCGGTTATGAAAAATATCGTCGTCTGTGATTGAATTTATTTTTATTTATAAACCCTAATAGTCATTGTTTATGCAGTATGCCAAGGGAAAACAGGAAGCGCCATACCCCCAAGAAGCAATTGATGAAGTCCGGAATGAATGGGCAGAGTTTGTTTGCCTTCACCTGGAATAGGGGAATTATTGAACACTTGATATTTATGTATAATGTACTAATTTTGTCTATAATATATAATGTAAAAATTTGTTGAGGTTTTCTTAAATTAAAAAAAAAACAAACATACAAATTGCATAACCGACGTGTAATACATTTCCAACGACCTAATAAAGTCAAAAATCGTCGTTTTTTGTTGTTTCGTTTTAAACAAATCCGACGTAAAAGGATATTTAGACGACGTTCTTTGAACAATTGAGTCGTTTATGGTTTACAACGTCTTCAATTTCTTAAGGGTTCAGGGTAGTACTTTCTAACGACAGCGGTTAAGTCGTGGAATATATATTTTACGTCGGATAGTTAAATATCCGCTATGGTTTCTCATTTAAACGACGTCATTTTAACAACTTAGTCGTCTATTAAAATTTACAACGTCTACAATTTATTAACACCGACGTGGTTTGTTGTTGTGATAAGAATATTTTATTATTTTTATATCAAAATATTCAAAATAAATCTGAAAAATGCAAAGTCAACTCCTATGAAGTCATTGATATATTTTCTTCCCCCTAAACCTTGAAAAAATTCATTTTGAATAACAAAAATTTAAAATGACCATCCAAAACAAAATTATTTTGATGAGTCATAAAATCACTTCTAGTTTTATGGTTTAGGTTTAGAGTCTAGGGTTTAGAGATTAGGGTTGTTATTTATTGGGGTTTATTTTTAAAGTATAATTTTTGGGTAGTCTAGGGTATATATTAGGCTGTAAAACCATAAACCCTTTTATAAACTTAATTTTTAAAATTATATAATTTAGTTTTAAGGGTTTAGGGTATTAATTTTTAACGACGGTGGTTGAGTCGTGGAATACATATGTTACGTCGTGCAGTAAAATATCCGACATGGTTTATACTTTAAACGACGCCATTTTAATATGTAAGTCGTCTATTATAATTTACAACGTTTTCAATTTCTTAACCCCGACGTGGTTTTTCAGTCGTCTTTATATCAAAATATTCAAAATAAATTTAAAATTAATCCGAAAAATGAAGCGTCAAAATAAACGGCGTTACGTTCAGTGTTTCCGTCGTGGAATATTACATTTACGTCGGTTCTTGTAGAACTTTCGCCATGGTTTTTCTTTCGACGTTTTAAAGAGCGCGCTCTCTAAAAATTTTCGCGCGCCCTAAATTTTTTAGATTTGGCTCTTATTCTTATACTTCTAACCCTGAACCCTAAAATTTTCAGATTTCGCGCAACATAACATTTCGCTCTCTCACTTCTGCTCTAATTAAAAGTTGCACTCTCCAGGCTCCGTCGAATCTGTGAGCTCGTCCAACCTGTAAGTACAAACCCTATCTTCCCCTTGTAAATTCATTGAATGATATTAGGTTATTTTGTTAAAGGGTTTTAGGTATATGCTTTGCGATCTGTTAATAATGTGCTTATAGGTATGGGTTCATGGATTTTCTGTTTAATGGGTTCATGGATTACATTATCTGTTATGTTGAATTGGGAATGGATTTAATTTTGTCGGATCTTTTAATCACCCTATGTTATGTTGAATTGGGAATGGATTTATTGTTTTCATGCTTGGTTTTATGTATATTTGGTTTCTTGCTTGGTTTCATATATATGTTGTGTTCTTAATGGGTTTTGGGTTCTTGAAAATAAACTGAGACACGACGCCTTTTTAGGCATACGACGACGATTACACGACGGTTTATAAAAAAACCGTCGTTGTATTACTTATACACGACGGTTTTTTCATAAACCGTCGTTTGTATTACTTATATTAGACGACGTCTGTTGAAAATCCGTCGTCTATATATGCCAAATACGTCTGTTTTTATTTAAAACCCGTCGTCTCTGTTGTGTATCACTTGCTATTAGATCTTTGTATAATCTGCTATAGTGATGGTCATTGCCTGTATTTTCACTTTATTATAGATAATGGGTTATAGTGTCGGAGATGGATAAGTCATGGATGCACTCGGATAGAAGATCGAAGGCATATGAGTTTGGGGTGGAAGCATTTTTGAACTTTGCTGTAGAAAATCTTCTAACTACAACACATATCCATTGTCCATGTGTTAAATGTGTTAATTTGAAGTTGTTTGGGGTTGGAATTATAAGGGATCACTTATACTTTAATGGAATTGACCAAAGCTATAAGAATTGGACATTTCATGGAGAACCTTGGGAAGCAACTACTAATGCTAGTAGAAATGTTGAAGAAGATGATGGCCATAGTAGGTACAGTTTTGTGTCTGAAGAAATTGATATGGATGATAATGATTTTGGTGATTTTGGTTCCGATCCGTATGAGTTTGCCAATGTGATTGGGGATGGAGATCAACCAGTGTACCCTGGTTGTAGAAAGTACACGAAGTTATCGGCATTAGTGAAGTTGTATAATTTGAAGGCAAAACATGGGATGAGTGATGTCTGTTTTACAGAATTATTGATACTTCAAGGCGATTTGCTTCCAGAAGGAAATAAAATACCAACCTCTATGTATGAGGCTAAAAAGACTTTGTGTGCATTGGGGCTGAGTTATGATGAGAAAATGCACGCATGCCCCAATGATTGCATCTTGTATAGGAAGGAGTCGAGGTTCAAAATGACATCCCAGAATACATGCCCTATATGCAATGAGTCGAGGTTCAAAATGACATCCCAGAATAGAACGACTAAGATACCACAAAAAGTCATGCGTTATCTGCCCCTTAAACCTAGGTTGCAGCGATTGTATATGTCGACGCATACTGCCACAGACATGAGATGGCATAAGGAAAAATGGGTAGACGATGATGTGATGCGGCATCCTGCAGATGGGCAGGCATGGAAAGAGTTCGATCGAACGTTCCCCGAGTTTGTTGCTGATCCCCGAAATGTAAAATTGGGACTTGCCACTGACGGATTCAATCCGTATGGGGTTCTAAACCAACACCACAGCACTTGGCCGATTTTCGCATTCCCATATAATTTGCCGCCTTGGAAATGCATGAAAAAAGAATACATGATGATGACTGTTTTGATAACTGAGGATCCTGGCAGGTCAATTGATGTGTACTTAAGGCCTCTGGTTGATGAGCTGAAAGATTTATGGACAAACGGTGTTCGCACGTACGATAAATCAACTAGGAGGATGTTCACTTTGCGAGCAGCAGTTATGTGGACTGTGAATGATTTTCCAGCATATGCAATGGTTTCTAGGTGGAGCACAAAGGGTTATATGGCATGTCCTGTATGCAAGGAAGATGTAACTTCTGGTTGGCACGCGGGAAAAGTTTGTTACCTTGGTCATCGGAGATGGTTGCCATGGGACCACGAGTGGCGAGAAAAAGATAAAGAGTTCGACGGGAACACAGAGCGTCGCCTCAGACCTAGAGAATGGTCCGGTGATGAGATCTTGGAACAGCTGAACCGTTTGGATTTTGCCCCGTTCGGGAAAACAGTTAGTCGGACCAGACCTTCTACACATTTGAACTGGACGCACAAGCCTATGTTTTTTGAGCTCCCATATTGGTCGAAACTGAAATTGAGGCACAATCTAGATGTGATGCATGTTGAGAAAAATGTATTCGACACATTGGTGGGCACGATTCTAGATATCGAGGGGAAGACGAAGGACACGATCAAAGCTCGTCTTGATTTGGAAAGAATGGGCATACGAAGGGGTTTATGGATGAATAGGGACAGTGATAAAGCTAGAAGGGATCTTGCATTCTTTTCTATGAAACCGAATGACAAAAAAGAGTTTCTAAAGTTTGTATCGTCTGTCAAATTTCCCGATGGGTATGCTTCTAATATCGCATGTTGCGTGAATGTCGATGGGGGTAAATTTACTGGACTTAAGAGCCATGACTGCCATGTGTTCATGCAACGCCTACTTCCTGTGGGTATTCGACACCTACTGCCGGAAGATGTGGTGAAGCCAATCATGTTGTTATCCAGATTTTTTTCCCAACTGACAGCAAAAACATTGCAAAGGACAGACATGTTTCAGTTGCGCCATGACATTGTCCAAGTCCTATGCAAGTTTGAGATGATATTTCCTCCAGCTTTCTTTACAAGTATGATGCACGTGATGGTTCACTTGCCAGAAGAGGCATTGCTTGCTGGTCCTGTCAACTATCGCTGGATGTATCCAATAGAAAGGTATATAATCTTTATCATTTGTGTATGCATCATTATCGACACTTTGCTAATTTGTATCATATCATTTTATTTTGCCAGGCTTCTCGGAGAGCTGAAAAAAAGTGTACGCAACAGGGCAAAACCTGAAGGATCAATTATAGAGGCTTGGGTTCAATATGAGTCGCTTACTTTCTGGGGAATGTATTGAAAAGATGTGGAGACGGTTTTCAATCGTCCTCAACGCAATAATGACGGAGGTATGAGAAATGAAAAACTTTCTGTTTTTGCCCAAAGCGCACGACCATTTGGAGATCCTGGACGAGGAGAGTCGTTTTCTAGAAATGACATGGAGGTAGCGCATTGGTTCGTACTGAACAATTGTGATGAGATAATGGCCTACTTAGATGAGCATGAACAGATGATGAAGCGAGAACATCCATCACATTTGGTTGCCCGGAAACACCGTGAATTATTTCCACAATGGTTTTTGGATTCTGTAAGTTATAACTGTTTTGTAATTGACAAATATAAATTGTAGTATTTAATTTTGTCAGACTAACATGTAAATGGTTTTGTATATTATTAGGTGAATAAATTGAAATCATCGAATTCCCCCACTTACAGTGATGAGTTATATAACTTGGCGTTCGGCCCAATTCGCGCTGAATTGTTCTCGGGTTGTAATGTTAACGGCGTCAAATTTTTGGGGGCCGCACGAGATGACAAGTTGTGTACGCAAAACAGCGGTGTCCATGTCCCAGGTGGAGGTGAAAGTACGGACATTGATTTCTATGGCAAACTGACAACTGTCGTGCAATTGCTTTACAAAGATCGATACCAAGTCATCATGTTTAAGTGTCGATGGTTCGATACCAACCTAAATAGGGCGGGAAGTGTTAAAATCGACCATGGAGTACTGTATGTGAACATTAACAGAACTTGGTATGATGACGACCCGTACATTTTGGCAAACATGGTGTCCCAAATTGTGTATCTAGATGACCCTAAAGCCGAGAACGGGTGGAAAGTTGTGCAGAAGATGGATCATAGGAATGTGTATGATATACCAGAACTAGACCCAAGTGACAACGACGTCGACAATGTGGCTGACCAACGTTTAGAATCTTCAATGGAAAATGATGCGGAAACACTTCGAGATACAAATGTTATACAAGAACCGTTTCAAATAGAAGGAGTGTCTTTAGTAGAAATACCGATTCAGTCAATTACAATTGACCTCGGTGATCTTCCCCGATACGATGTTGCAGTGGGCCCTAGCAACGCCGATGATGCAGTTATAGAGGAGAGGAGGAAGAAGATTGGGGGACCGAGAGTGATGATAGTGACGATAACAAAAGTTATTATAGTTCAGATGATGAATAATGAATTTATTTGTAAATTTATTATGTTAGTGTATTCATTTTGTGTAATACAAATCTTTGAATATATGTAGTTGTTATATCAAATCCTTATATATGTCAACATATGTAACATTGTTAAAACATACAACAAAATCAAAAATGAGAAAAATATTTAGTTAAACGAGATCGGTAAAACAAATAATATATCCTTCTTTATACAAAGTTAAAAAATGAAGAGCACAAAACCTTTCCAAAAAATACAAAGCATACACAATTTTAACTAAATGAGAATTTATGGCGCCAAATTCTTGCGCGACGAATGATGCTCGTCGCGCAAACTATGCGCGACGCACATGTATTCGTCGCGTAATTTTTGCGCGACGAATATACCTCGTCGCGCATAGTTTTCGCGACGCATACACATGCGTCGCTTATGGTCTTTTTGCGCGACGATAAGGTCCCTTCGTCGCGCAAATATATATTAGGGTAACTTTATAGTATAATATACACACACATATATATTTCAAATTGGCGATCGAATTAGTTCATTGTATTCATATGGAGTGTAGGACTGTAGCTGCAAAAAATCATCAACATCGGAGTTAAAATAACCGTTCAATCATCACTTTTTATTTAGAACCGTCGAAAAGTTTTACCCCGTTACTTAATCTCTGAATGTTTTTTTTGTCCGATTTTTGCTGTCTATGATCTCGAAGTATAAAAAAACAAGTTTGACGGCTGGATGACTGAAACTAGTTTCGTAGACTGCGTGTGCTATCAAAATCATATATTCACCAAAAACCCTAAAATTTGTTCATACATTTGTGAAAAATGTAACTTAACGTTTATGTGGTATCCCCTAGTGTAAAAATCTGAAATTGAAGATCAAATCCAGTCATTGTATTCATATAGGGTCAACAAATGTTGCTGTAAAAAATGATCAAAACCGGAGTTAAAATAACCGTTAAATCATTACTTTTCATTTATAACCGTCGAAATATTTTGTCCCGTTCCCTGATATCTGAATGTTTGGTCTTTTTGATTTTTGGCGTATACGATCTCCAAATGTTGCTGTAAAAAATGATCAAAATCGGAGTTAAAATAACCGTTAAATCATTACTTTTCATTTATAACCGTCGAAATATTTTGTCCCGTTCCCTGATATCTGAATGTTTGGTCTTTTTGATTTTTGGCGTATACGATCTCCAAGTATCAAAAAATAAGTTTGCCGGTTGGATCATTGAAACTATTTTAGGGTTTAGGGTTTAGGGTTTACATATTAGGCTAAGGGTCTAGGTTTTGCGCGACGCATATCTTTAACCGTCGCGCAAAGTGAAAGTGAAATAGATTGCGCAACGGATAATTGTTGTATTCGTCGCGCAATTTGGGTCACACATTTCACCCCTCCATCCCCTTTCAACACTTCGTGAAAATTTCAATCAAAATCTTGAACTCGCGGGACGAATCAAATATCTGCGTCGAGCAAAGTGAAAGTGAAAAAGAGTGCGCGACGGATATTTGTTGTATTCGTCGCGCAATCTGGGCGACAGTTTTCACACCTCCATCCCCTTTGAACACTTAGTGAAAATTTAAATCAAAATCTTGAACTCGCGCGCCGAATCAAATATCTGCGTTGCGCAAAGTGAAAATGAAAAAGATTGCGCGACGGATAATTGTTGTATTCGCCACGCAATCTGGGCGACAGTTTTCACCCCTCCATGCCCTTTGAACACTTAGTGAAAATCTCAACCGAATCAAAATCATGAACTCGCGCGACGAATAACATGTCTTCGTCGCGCAAAAGCACAATCCTTTTTCAGCCTCCCGCTAAACCCTAAACCCCAAAATTTTGGCGGAACGAGAGCATTTTGCGCGACGAATGAATTATTGTCCGTCGCGCAAGGTCCCCATCGCACGACGTTTATTGTCTTCGTCGCGCAAAAGCACAATCCCTTTTCAGCCTCCCGCTAAACCCTAAACCCCAAAATTTTGGCGGAACGAGAGCATTTTGCGCGACGAATGTATTATTGTCCGTCGCGCAAGGTCCCCTCGAGCGACGTTTACTGTCTTCGTCGAGCAAAAGCACAAACCCTTCAGTTTCAGCCTCCCGCAAAACCCTAAATCCCCAAATTTTGGCGGAACGACAGCGTTTTGCGCCACGAACCATGTCTTTTGCGTCGCGCAAAGTGCACAGACCCTAATCCCCATTCAAAATTTGGCGTTCTGGGAGACCTTGCGCGACGGATATTTCGTCGCGCAAGATTCATTAAAATCATTTTGCGCGACGCATGTCGTTTTTCGTCGCGCAAAGTCGAATAAATTTGCAGAAACCGCGCGATGCCTTCTTCTTCCCCATTTCGGGTTTTTCCTCCATTCTCCCTCTCTCTCCGCCGTCACCTCAGCCCTCTCTCTCCGCCGTCACCTCAGCCACCGCCGCTCCTTCCGTAGCCTCCCCTGCCGCCGCCGTCGAGCCTGCCGTCGCACATAGTCGGGTTTTGCCCGATTCTTTGCCGGCCGATTTCTCTCTCCTCCGGCCACCATTTCCGACGCCTGAGGTATGAGTTCTCGACTATTTTTTGTGCTCTAGCTGATGGTTGGTTAGGATTTCTTGAATTTTCGCTATAGGAAATAGGAAATAAAACCCTAGGTTTTGGCCGGTTTGGGAATTTCAAATCCGGCCACTTCCAGCCATTTTTCGGGGTAGGTCCGAGAACAAAAGTGGCTCCAATTAATGTTTTCAACCTAGGGTAGGAACCTTGGCCCTTAGTTTTTAGAATTTTCCGGCGAATGTTATCGCTTTGGACACCCACGCGCTGCTGGCGCGTGTGGTGGCGCGTGGGATGCTGTGGCAATGGGGCATTGGGTCCCAAAGCAATCCCCTGTTTGTCACGAGCGCGTAGGTGGCGCGTGGGATGCATGGACATCTGTTTGACCATATATATAGGAGATTGTAAATACTTAATTGAAAAGCCTAACTAATAGGAAAAGAATAAAATATATATGATTGAAGATCATTGAAACAAACCATCGGTGGTTGACAAGAGCACCAAAATAAGGACGAAACAAGGGATTGTAAACTTGGCCATCGTTTTTTTCTAGAATTCACTTCACTTGTTCTGCTAAAAAGTTGAGATGATGTGCGATTTATATAGAGAATCAAAATATATAGTCATAAATATATAATTACCTTCAAAATATATATAGTATTTTTAGGGAATTAATTGACCTTAATTACGTGGTTACAAATGCTACAAACATATATAGCTGAGTTGACTTTTGAGAATTAAGCTTAGTCTTCAATCACGTCGGCTGCAAAACTAGGAAATGAAACGCATACTTTCTTTCTTTTATAGGGTTTTTATTATTATTTCAAAATCAATTATCTTTCCTTTCAAGATGCATGTTAGTTATTCCTGGTAGTAGTATGATACTTCCCCTTACGATAGATCATTTTTGTTCTTGTAATTTGCTTCACAATAACGTTTCCGTTTCTTCTATAAAAAGTAGAAAAAGAAAATAGTACCAAAATCAAGCAGAAATTATATCCTTTCCAGCTCTTCTTCTAATAGATATGTGGTACCAAAGAGGATGATGCTGCCGTCTAGCTTTTTCAAATCCCAAACAACCAACTATAATTTCAACCATTGAACAAGCTTTTTCAAATCTCAATTTGCAATATTGATAAATAGTTGTTTGGGATTATTGAAAATTGAAATTTTAAGAATTTATGTGTTTCGCATCTAAGTGAGGATTGGATTGGCTCTAGTTTGGTTGTATTTATGTGTTCTGTAATTTTCTTGCTCTGTTGCTTGTTATTTTTGTTCTTCTTCTAGTAATTTTTGCGAGTATTTCAAAATACAAAAAGAAATTTTATTACTTAATTATGTTGAATTGAATTTTCCAAATTGTTTGGTTTGTTTATCTATTTAAAACTGAAATTATTTTATGTATTTATTATATATATGAATTATACAGTTATGAATTTATTATATTATATGTGTTAATATCTATTTGATTGGGTTTTAATTTTGTGTTATTGCTGTGGTCTTATAATTGCTTTTAATATCACAGTCCTGATCTTTTGAACTACAGGAGTCCAAGAGATTTGTGGTCACTTACCGTTGGATGTAAATTCAACGGTTCACTCACTCTTGCACTCCTTTTAAGAAACTTTTTTGAACCATTAGATATTATATTATATGTGTTAATATCTATTTGATTGGGTTTTAATTTTGTGTTATTACTGTGGTCTTATAATTGCTTTTAATATCACAGTCCTGATCTCTTGAACTACAGAAGTCCAAGAGATTTGTGGTCACCCACCGTTGGATGTAAATTCAACGGTTCACTCACTCTTGCACTCCTTTTAAGAAACTTTTTTGAACCATTGGATTAATATCAACGGTGAGTGACCACAATCTCTTGAACTCCTGTGGTCCAAGATATCGAGACTCTTAATATCATTTCCATACCGTTGGCATTTAAATATTTGAGTCCAAAAATTACTTGTGTCAGTTTTGGTTGACCAATTTCTGTTTTGCATTTGCTATATTGGTTTTGCCAACTAACTTAAAATTTTTATAGCTATTAATTTCTGAAAAATGGGCAGAACTTTTAATGTTCTTTATTACAATTGGTTTAATGCCTTTGAGAAGCAACCAACTATAAAAAGCCTTATTTTAGAGTATGAGAAAAACGTTGGAGCAACGTTGGCACTTTTCTCCAATTTGTTTTCTTTTATCAGGAGAAAGATTTGAGTTGTTTATTTGATCTAAGTACATTGCGAGTGTATACAGATGAGGGTCATAAGTTATTGTATTCAGGAGGGTAGGCCGCCATACAACTTTGCTACACCGAGGCATTGTCTCTGAGGGGCAAAATTTACATTAAAATCCATAATTTAATATATGAAAATCCAAGAATTAGATTGATTAGGCGGTTTGGATCATTGAAATTTTTTTTGTAGGGAACCTTATAAAGTGTCCCTCAAAAGAAGGAGACTATATATATATATATATATATATATATATAGTTCTTTTGTATCGGTGTGTATTATTGTTGAACTTTTTTTGAGATGTTTTTACTTGTATTGATAACAAAGCTATAATGCAACGTCTTCATGATTAGAAAAATTAGTTGTGGTTATAGCTTGTATTGTGTTTATACCACGTGACTATAATTACCCGATGATGACAGTAAAATGAAAAATTAATACTTAATAATTACCTCTAGTTGCTCCTGATTATGACTGACCAAAAAAGAATCAGCACCAAGCCTTTCCACTGCTTCTTTCTTCTTACTTGGAGAGGAACTTATCACAGTGACCTTCGCTCCAAAAGCTTTGGCAAACTTCACAGCCATGTGACCAACGCCACCAAACTCGGGCACGCCCAAGTGTCTGTCAAGCTTTGAGAGTCCAAAATATTTCAGGGGGCTGTATGCGGTGATCCCGGCACACAACAATGGGGTAGTACCAGCTAATGCCAAACCATTTGGGATTAGGATTGCATAGCTCTCTTCGACAACCATGTTATCTGAATACCCACCAAAGGCTCTTGAACCATCTTCATGATGTCCATTGAAGGTCCATAACATTTTGCAATGTATATCATTTCAATAAATTTACAATCTTTTGTATTGATTGATATATTATTCCAATAAATTTGCAATGTAAATAATAATAAAAGGTTGTAGGGGCTTTTTCTTTTCGGCAACTATGGATGGGCCTGGGTTGTTGTAAAGAGCAATTAGATGGATCTGTCCTTGTGTCTGAGTTCAAGGATGAGAGGTGATGCTTGCTCTCTCTGGATGTGTGTTGTCACATCCCGGGATCGACTCCGCCGTAGCACGATATTGTCCGCTTTGAGCCACCCTCTCTGCCCTCACAGTTTTGTTTCTGGTAACTCATGAGCAACTTCTTAGTGGGTCACCCATCTTGGAATTGCTCTAGCCCCAACTCGCTTAACTTCGGAGTTCCCATGACTCCAAAGCCAGTGAGCTCCTAAAAGACCTCGTGCTAGATGGAGGTGGGCATTTACATATAAGGCACATCACCCCCTCTCCGTTGGTTGATGTGGGATGTTACAATCCATCCCCCTTAATTATCACATCCAGAGATCGGCTCTGCCGGAGAACTATATTGTCCATTTTGGGCCACCCTCTCTACCCTCACGGTTAGTTTCTGGGAACTCATGGGCAACTTCCTAGTGGGTCACCTATCTTAGGATTGCTCTAGCCCCAACTCGCTTAACTTCGGAGTTCTCATGACTCCGAAGCTAGTGAACTCCCAAAAGGCCTCGTGCTAGATGGAGGTGGGCATTTACATATAAGGCACATCACCCATCTCCTTTGGTTGATGTGGGATGTTACAATTTACCCCCCTTAATTGTCACATCTCGAGATCGGCTCTGCCGGAACACAATATTGTCTGTTTTGGGCCACCTTCTCTGCCCTCACGGTTTTGTTTTTGGGAACTCACGGCAACTTCCCAATGCGTCACCCATCCTGGGATTGCTCTAGCCCCAACTCCCTTAACTTCGGAGTTCCATGACTCTGAAGCCAGTAAGCTCCCAAAAGGCCTCGTGCTAGATGGAGGTGGGCATTTACATATAAGGCACATCACCCCATCTCCGTTGGTTGATGTGGGATTTTACAATCCACCCCCTTAATTGTCACATCTTGAGATCAGCTCTGCCAGAGCACGATATTGTCCGTTTTAGGCCATCCTCTCTGGCCTCACGGTTTTGTTTCTGGGAACTCACGGACAACTTCCCAGTGGGTCACCCATCCTGAGATTGCTTTAGCCCCAACTCACTTAACTTCAGAGTTCCCATGACTCCGAAGTTAGTGAGCTCCCAAAAGGCCTCGTGCTAGATAGAAGTGAGCATGTACATATAAGGCACATTACCCCCTTTCCGTTGGTCGATGTGGGATGTTACATGTGTGATGATAGGTAGGAGATGCCTTTTTTTTTATAGGGGCTGGAAGCTCCTTCTTCCCAAGAAACCCTAGCTGGTTCCTCCTCAATCTGCCAAGTCTTCTCTTCCCTTTCTCTTTTCCTCCTTCGATTCATCCTTATTTTTGTGAAATCCTTCTCAGTCCAAACACACATAGACAAGATTTTTGGGAGCTCTAGAGCCTTCATGCAGCTGTTCCAGTGGCTATCTCCTATCTTTGGCTATTACTTCACCTTCTTTCCTCCTATATTTCATGGCAAGAGCTAGTGGGAGAAATCAAATGGGTAAGGGCGTTGGTCTAAATGGTGCTTTTTCTCCTAACAACCTACACGCGCTAATATCCTTTGGTTTTTTGAATGATCTACCTTGAGGTTTGCTTTGGCCACGTGTTGGAGTCTCCCAGCAGTCTACATACATGGGCAACCCTTGGACTTTGTCGTGGTTTTGGCCTCCAACCACGTGCTGGAGACTTTCAGATATTTTCTTGGTCATTTGGGCATTCCTAGGGTGATGGGTTAGTCTACTAAGGGAATGTGCCAACTTCTTAAAGTGATGGACAATTTTTATTAATGTGATGAACCAATTTTCTAAAGTAATGGACTACCTTTTTATGTCTTTTATGCTTACCCACATATTTGGGCTCAAGAAATGAGCTCGAGTTTTGGGGCTCCTAGGTAGCCCAAAACTTCCATTTCTTGGCTCATCAATGGGCCTCATATACTCATTACCATCCATACCACAACCCACTTAGCAATTCGCATGACATGTCGATTGGTGTGCTCATGCGCGGATTTCATCGTATTGTAAAGGACTATGGTCGAGTCAAAAAGGCGCTTGGTGGGATAATTAGCATGGGTTCATAAAGCCGGTGCATTTTATAGGCTTGCTACAACTCTTAGCGTGACAAGTTACACATTTGCTTGGTGTGGCACGTCGATCGTGACTCGTGCCAGAGTGTATGACGAACTTTCGTGAGCCCAAATCAAATTTCCTCTTAGTAAGGTTCGCATTAGGCCGGGTACCTCATTCCGGCCTCGGTGAAGATGAGGATACCGAGCCCTGTCGAGTCCCTCAGTGACCCAGCAAACGGCGAAGTGACCTTCTTCACCGATGTTCTTCAGCAAGGGGTTCGGTTGCCGTTGCAACCTGCCGTACAGAAGATCCTTGCCCAGATCGGGTATGCTCCTGGCCAGTAAAACCCCAACTTCTGGGTGGCCTTGATAGAGGTAATTGCTGCGTTCGGGATTGCCGAGGAGGGGGAGCCTTCCTACGAGCAGTTCTCATACTTATACAGCATTACCAAGTCCAAGAGCGCCGATCATGGCGGCTGGGTTCAGGTGAACTGCCTGAAGGCTTCTGAGCGGGGGCACTTCATCAGCTCGGTGCCGACTTATCAAAAGTCGTGGAGGAATCGGCGGGTGCTGTTCTCTGGCGATTAGGAATCGCCATCGGGAACACCCCCCCGGTTCCCGTCCCCAAGACATTTCAGATTGCCGGTAGGTTTCTGAAATACCGATTGATAGGCTGACTTCTCTTCTCTCTTCTTTTTTCTTGTTTTATTTTACTAATTTTCCTTCTTCTGATAGGTAAACTCAAGCAGCCGAGCCCTAAGCAGAGTGAGATCCGGCAGCTCGACAGAGTGAGGCTGAGAGTACCCGCTGCCGAGCGAGTTTACCCACGCTTCCTCTTCACCGACAACCTCGTCAGAGCCGGCCTCATCAACCCTGCCGAGAATAAGTATATCTTTCCTCTTTTTTTTTTCGTGTATTGCTTTTGTCTGCCGATTGACCAAAAGCTTTTGACCAGTGACGGACGCCAGGAAGGCTGCCGAGGCGAAGAAGATGAACGAGTCCTCCAGGAGGCGCCTTACGATGGGCCTGGAGGGCAAGAAGAAAAAGAGGTTGCCCGAAGAGGCTTCCGCTCGGCAGGCGGTGGCGGATCCTGAGGATCAGACTCTCGCCGATCGTATGCGGCAGCTGGGTGCCGAGCCTGTGGCAAGGCGGGTCAGAGATGAGAACTCCGCACCGAGGCGGATGGGTATGGAAAACGCTGCTTCCAAGGCTGTCGGCAAACGGCCGGAGACGGGCTCGGTGGAGACGGTCGATCTGGAGGCCGAGCTAGTCTCCAAGCGCCCTCGCCAGTCGGAGGTCCCGAGGGCCGTCCTTGCGGTGGAGGACGAGGATGGTCCTTCCGAGGCTGTCACCATTGCCTGCCCGGCGAAGACGGTCCAGTTCGTCAACCATATGATCCTCGGCTCTCAGATGGAACTGCCGGAGATCGACGAACTACCGAAGAAGTTTTTTCGGGAGGAGGCTGGACGCGCCTTCCGGCTTCAGGCCTCGGTAAGATTGTCTTTCTTCCTTCGTCCTTTTATTTTTTTAAGTGGGGCACGCTTCTGACTTTGTTTGTTTTCTGCAGGCGTCCATGGACATGTGACTCTGTGTCAAGCGGGCCATTGCTGCTACCGAGCGTGCCAAGAAGGCGTACGAGGACGGTAGGGCCAAGGTTGCCGAGGCTGGCAAAGCGCTCCAGGAGCATGCCCACCTGCTGAAGGAGAAAGAGTCTGCCGAACGGCAGGTTCTCGCTTCGGAGGAGAAGGTGGAGGAGATGAGGGGTCTCCTGGAGGCAGCGCTGGCGATAGCGAGGGATGCCGAGGCCGCCAAAGAGGCAGTGTAGGTGGCCTTGGAGGAGTCGGAGAGGGCCAAGGCTGCGAAGATCGAGGCTACCGTTCAGTCAACCATCCGGGGGTACCGCTCGTCTGAAAAGTTCAGTGTTCTCCTGGATAAGGAAGTGGGCTCGGAGATGGCGGACCTGTTGTACCGATTCAAACGGTACAACCCTGGTAAAAGCTGAACCTGAACTTCATCGCCGACCCTCCCCCCCTACCGGAAGGGATAACTGAGGAAATGATCGAGGACTACGAGGGGGAGGACGCTGCCGAAGGCTATGGTTCTGCCGAGGCTGCCGCCGCCGAGGAATCTTTTGGCTCCCTGCCGTGTATTTGTAATAGTTGTATTAGTTTTTTTTTTCTTAATTTCATGTACTGAACATATTGATGCCAAGGGCATCTTTAATTCAAATGCATGTTTTTATCTACTGTTGTTTGAACAATCTGAGTTTGTTTCAATTGCCGATCGTACTTATTGCCGAAAGGTTCGGTATAGGATTTATAACGTTAAAGGGACATTTCGAAATTGATAAGTTTCGATGGAATCTGTAGGGTATCAATTTCGAAAAACATTTATTGACGTAGGCTAATAAAGATGCCTTAGAAAGTTAACTTGCCACTATTGGCAGCCGTGGGCTAGTAGAGCAATTTTATTAATCTCTGCCGAAGGGCAGATACATTCCAATCGGTTACAACTTTGTCCTACCGTAGGCTAGGTTACAACTTTGTCCTACCGTAGGCTAGGTTACTTGAAATAGTATTTGAGATGTTCCACGTTCCAAGGATGACCGAAGGTCTTGCCGTTGGAGTCTCTTAGGCAGTAGGTTCCCGATCGAAGGATACCGATGATCTCATAGGGTCCTTCCCAGGAAGGTCCGAGAGTCCCTTCCGTGGCATCCTTGATTGCTAGGGATACCTTTCGCATGACCCAGTCTCCGATTCGGAATGAGCGGTGTTTGACCCTAGAGTCGTAATACCGAGAGACACGTTGCTTGTAGGCTTCATTCCAAAGGTTGGCACGTGCCCGGTGCTCTTCAAGAAGATCGAGACTTAGAGAAAGTGCTTCTTCATTCGGCTTCGGTGCGAAGGTTTCCGTTCGGTACGAAGGTTTCCGTTCGGTAGGAAGGTTCGCCAATTTCCACAAGCACCACGGCTTCCGAACCGAAAGCCAAAGAGAAAGGGGTCTCTCCCGTGGACGTTCGGTAAGATGTCCGAATGGCCCAGAGTGCTTCGGGAAGCTTTTCTGGCCAGGCTCCTTTGGCTTTGTCCAACTGCCGTTTCAGTAGTTTCTTGATGATTTTGTTTATTGCTTCCACCTGACCGTTTGACTGGGGATGGGCCGGTGATGCGAAAAACAAGTTGATTTTTAGGCGGGTGCAAAATTGCCTGAAGAGTTCCGAATCGAACTGCCTGCCGTTGTCGGTAACGATTGCATACGGGATACCGAACCTGCAACAAATGTGAGTCCAGACGAAGTCTTCCACTCTTGCTGCCGTTATGGTTGCCAGAGGTTCGGCTTCTACCCATTTGATGAAATAGTCGACGACAACCACTGCGTATTTCACCTGGCCTTTGCCCTGCGGCATCGGACCGATCAAGTCCAGTCCCCATTGTGAGAAAGGCCAAGGACTCACGATCTGTGTCAGAGGTTCGGCAGGGATGTGCGGTATGCTACCGAAACGCTGGCATTTATCACACTTTTTCACTAGCGAATTAGCGTCCTGGTGCATGGTCGGCCAAAAGTATCCCTGCCGGAAGGCTTTGTGGGCAAGTGACCGAGACCCGGAATGGTCGCCGCACACACTGTTATGGATCTCCCAAAGGACGTAGTCCCCCTGTTCTGCCGTAAGGCATTTGAGATATGGAGTTGTGTAGCCACGTTTGTACAGGACGTCGTTGATGAAGGTGTACCTTGCTGATTGGTACCTAAGCTTTCGGGCCTGGGGCTTGTCTTCTAGAAGGGTGCCGTTGGTCAGGTACGAGTAGATAGGAGACATCCATGTATCTTCGTACCGTACGGTACATGTTTCGGAGGCTACCGTGCTCGGTTGGGCAAGAATCTCCACTGGCACCTTTCTTCCGATTTTGTCGTTGATTGCCGAAGCCAGACGTGCCAATGCATCGGCATGGCTATTTTCGCTCCTGGGATGCTTGATCTTGTAAGCTCGGAAGCTTTGGAGCAGCTGGTGGGTAGACGAAAGGTAGGCGTGCATGAAGGCGTCCCTGGCCGCGAAGTCTGCCGTTACCTGGTTCACAATGAGCTGGGAGTCGCTGTGAATTCTGATTTGTTTGGCATTCATGCTCTTGGCTAATCGAAGGCCGGCCAAGAGAGCCTCATATTCCGCTTCATTATTGGAGGTTCGAAAGTCGAATCGGAGGGCGTACTCGATCTTGAGTCCATCCGGTGTTGTCAGTACCAAGCCTGCTCCGCACCCTTATTGGTTTGCCGAGCCGTCGACGTGCAAACTCCATACGGGAGTTGAGGTGTCAAAGCGTTCGGTGTCAAGTTCCTCCGGCAACCCGGTCTCGGGTACCTCCTGTGCTGTTGATGGGGTGAGCTCGGAGATGAAATCGGCAATGGCTTGACCCTTTTCGGCGGGCCGTGGCATGAATTGTATATCGAACTCTCCGAGTTCGATCGCCTACTTGATCAATCGGCCAGAAGTCTCTGGTTTTTGGAGCACCTGCCGGAGCGGTTGGTTAGTCAGAACTTTGATCCCGTGTGCTTGGAAGTATGGCCGAAGTCTTCGTGCCGAGACCACCAGGGCTAGTGCAAGCTGCTCTAATGGGGGATACCGAAGTTCAGCACTCTGGAGTGCCTTACTGACATAGAAAATCAGTATCTGCTTTTTGTGGTTTTCGAATCAATATCGAACTGACGGCAGTGCTAGATACCGAAAGGTATAGGGAGAGAATCTCCCCAGGTAGTGGTTTTGATAGAATGGGTGCTTTGCTCATGTAGTCCTTTAAGTCTTGAAACGCTTTATCACATTCGGCAGTCCATATGATATTCCGTTTGCCCCCTTTCAAGGCTTTAAAGAACGGTACACATTTGTCGGTGGCCTTGGATATGAAGCGAGTCAAGGCTGCCACGCGTCCGGTAAGGCTTTGAATGTCCTTCATTGTCTTCGGCCTCTCCATGTCGATGATTGTCTTTATTTCTTCGGGATTCGCTTCGATACCCCTGTGACTAATCATGAATCCGAGGAATTTCCCGGAAGATACACCGAAGGCGCATTTCATCGGGTTCAGCCTCATCTGGTAGTCTTTCAGTATGCCGAACATGATTGACAAATTGTGCAGATGTTCTTCGGCAGTTCTGCTCTTTACCAACATGTCATCGACGTAAACCTCCATGATGCTGCCGATGTATTTGGCAAAAATTCTGTTGACAAGCCTCTAATATGTTGCCCCTGCGTTCTTCAGGCCGAACGGCATGACATTGTAACAGTACAACCCTCTGTCCGTTATGAAGGCGGTGTGTTCGCTGTCGGGAGGGTGCATGAATATCTGATTGTATCCCGAATAGGCGTCCATGAAGCTGAGCAGTTCGTGTCCGGCGGTGGCGTCCACGAGCTGGTCTATCCTCGGCAACGGAAAGCTGTCCTTCGGGCAGGCCTTGTTTATATCGGTATAGTCTTGGCACATTCGCCACCCGCCTGTAGTTTTTCGGACCATTACCTAATTTGCCAACCATACTGGATATGTAGCCTCCCTGATGAAGCCGATAGTTTGAAGTTTGTCAACCTCCTTACGCATGGCTTCGTATCGCTCGGTATCGTACTAACGGCGCTTCTGTCTTACAGGCTTATAAGCGGGAGAGATGCTGAGTTTATGGCTGATGACCTCTGGGGCGATGCCGAGCATGTCTTCGTAGGACCATGCGAATACTTCCGAATGGTTCCGCAAGAAATTTATGAATTGCGTTCAGAGGGCAGGAGCGAGTCTGGTGCCGATTCTAACCCGACGATCGGGCTGCTCCTCGCTCAAGGTTATCCTCTCCAGTTCTTCGGCGGGTTGTGTGTGAGGAGTCGGGGACTCATCTCTTGGGTCGTCAACTGGTCCTGTACCGTTCGGTACCCCTTGGACAGACATGGTTTCGCCAGGGAGTTGGAAAGAAGTTGACTTCAGGGCCGTGGCGTAGCAAGTCCGCGCGCTTAGCTGATTTCCCCGGACAGCCCCGGTGCCGTTGGGGGTCGGGAACTTCATCAATAGCCTGTGGGGGGAAAGATGTGCCTTGATCCTGGTGAGTGCCGTCCGTCCAACTATAACGTTGTACGCAGTCGGGCAATCAACGATCAGGAACTGATCGTATACTGTCGTTTTCCTTGGCGCGGTGCCGAAGGTAATTGGTAGTTTTACACTACCGACCGATTGGACCAGGTCCCCAGAGAAACTTAACAAAGGCGTCAACTGCCGGTTGACCTGGCTGTCCTTTATCCTCATTTCTCGGAAAGCTTCGGCAAATATCACGCTCACGGAACTTCCGGTATCGATCAGTACCCGTCCTACATCGTAGTCGGTAATTTCTGCTCGAATGATCATCGGGTCGTCGTGGGGATAGAGGATGCCCTCTTCCTCCTCTTCGCAAAATGTGATTGGTTCCCAATGAACTTTCAGTATTTCAGGGTGCCGATTCACCTCTATGCCGAATGCCTGCGGAAATTGTGCGGCGCGCACGTATTGCTTCATTGAACAGTTGCTCATTCCTGCGATGGTGGGGCCACCGCTGATAGTGCTTATCATATTTATCTGCCGAATTGGATTCGGCACCGTCGCCGGTGGCTGCCGGGCGATGTACTGATCTAGCTTCCCCTCTCTGATCAACCGTTCGACAATTTTTCTTAGGCTTATACAGTCTTCCGTATTATGGCTGTTATGCTGATGGTATCAGCAGAATTTACCGGTATCCCGATTGTCTTGCCGATTGGGTCTTCGTTGATTCGGCTTCGGTATTATCTCTTGTTCGTTCATCAAGACTATATGTTAGTGTTAATCAGTATATATAATGGATGTAGTGACCGAGTGACAGTCTGAGAAGCAGCAGTATTCCCAAGTGGCAGTATGAGGGAGTTTATGCGCTGTCTGTATAGAGAGGATGCGGCAGCAGGGTTTGGTGCATGCTGCTGAGCTGACGCATTTTTGGTGAAAAACAACAATGACAACAGGAAATTATCATAAATTTCCATGAAAGAGAAAGCTGTTGTTGATAGCCATGTCAGAATGATTGTGAGTAGAGAATGCCACGTTAGAGCACTTCCAGCGTCAAGGGGAAGTCTGGACAGGAGAGGGCTTAGGCCCGCGTGACAGTGCCAGCGTGTAAGGACAAGCTCGGGCAAGGTGTGGGGCTCATCAACCTGGACAAGCCCGCAGGTAAATTTAGCTTGTGTTATTGTCTGAGTAAGTGGCATAATGCTGACGTCAGCAAATTCATGACTAGTTGTTGACTAGTCATAATTATATTTGGTTAAGTTTTAAAGTGTGTGAATATTATTATATGTCTAAATAGCATTTAAATTTATCCCTCGTCACCTGAGTACCAATTTCAAAAAGGAACTCCTCCTCAAAATAAATAGGATTCTCACATTTGTTAAATTCTTTTAGCTGTTTTTAACTTTTGAATTCCTTTAATTTTTTTCTTTTGAAATTTAGTAAGTGTTAAAATTCCATTAATTCTAAAGAAGAGTTCCTACTTAATTTTAAGGTGCCAAACCATGCTCCCCGTTAATATATGCTCCTCATTACTACTGCCTCAGGTATGCTCCTCGTTACTAGTGCCTCAGGTGGATCAACAAACAATTGGCTCTTCAAGATCTCTGATTTGATAATTGGAAGCATTCAGATCTTAGGTTATTTGTGTAAGAATTATATATTCGCAGAAAAAATTGGCTAATTTGAGATATTTTTAGTTAAACTGTTATCTACACTCCAATAGAGAGATAAAGAACATAGCCCCAAAAAGGATTCTTGCAAACAATAGAATAAGATGCAAAACAATAAACACAACCATTGCAAACATACAGTGAGCAAAGTCAATTCTCATAAAGAAATTAGATATAAAAAATTCTTAAAATTCAACCTATATTAATATTTGAAATTGTAAACAAGATCTGTAAACGAGATCAGTTATCAATACTGTCCTCTCACAAAAGATTGTTTTTCAAACTATTGAATTGGTGGAACTGGAATCCTTGATTGGAACAAACCAAACCAAATTCCCAATCCCAAATCAGCAAACTTTTCCATTTATTCTCTCTTCAAACTTCAAACACAAATCGACTGATAGCAGAGTGAGAGTTTGTGTGAGGGACAGATTGTGAAAGTAGCAATTTACAAGTGGCACTATGAGACTTCATGCACGTATATGTAAAGATGATGTGCCAACAGGTTTGGTGCTGAGCTGACGCATCGGGTGAGCAAAGGGCAGAGAGGGAATCTTTCTTTGCTGACCAGAAAATTTTCTTGCAAAAGTACACGGTAATCTTCACAGTGCCTTTAAAATCTCTTGTATTCTTTATAAAAAGCTTGACTCCTTCAAAATGAGGTGCTCGTTCTAAAAATAAATGGAATTTTGTCATTTATTAATTTTTTTTTCTAAAATAAATGCTGCTCTTTTCATTTCTATTTTATTTTCCCATCTACCGTATTTTTCCACCTACAATATTAATTTGAAACAACACAATCTTATCTTTCCACTTATCATTATTTCTAAAATATGCTTTAATTAGATTCACTATTATACCCAATATAGGAGCCCAAATTATTTTTAAAAAAAACCCTATATAAAATAGACTTTATAACACACCCAAAACCCATTTAAAATATAACAAAAAGGCTTTTAACTTCTTTTAAATTATAAAACTACCATTGATTTCTTAAAACAAACTCAACTCCAAAACTTCATAAAAAGCCCAACACTCAATGGGACATCGAAGTCATTTAATAATCAAAATTAAATCCAATTGGGCCAGCTATCGTTTTTTGGGTTTGTTTATAGAAATTAAATGATGTAGGGTTTATCTATAATATTAGTGCTAAGAATGGGTATATGACTAAATATCTCTTATTTTTTAAACCTTTAATTATTAATTCAAGCATTTTCTATTTCCTAAAATAATTTTATTTGATAAAAGTTCAGTAGTGGAAGTGAAGGTGGTGGTGAAAGAGATAAAGGTGAAGGTGGCAGTGATAGTGGAAGTGGTTGTGGGTGGTGATGAAGCTAGAGGCGGTGGTTGTGGTAGTGATGGTGGTGGAGATGGTGGTTGTAGAGGTGAAAGTGGTAGCGGTGGCGGCGTGGTGGTGTAGGTGGAGGTGGAGGTGGAGGTGGTAGAGTTGCATGTGGAGGTGGATGTAGTGTCACTTAAAAACAATTATGATGGTATTTTGGGAATTAAAATAATTCATTAAAGACTTATCTCTGCTTCTTTTGAAAGTAGCTTTGAAAAGCAACCAAGAGCTTACTTTTAAAAGCTGCTGTCAAAAGGCCACTACTTTAAAAATAATCGAGATATTTTATTTTCACCAAACACCTTAAATTGCTTAACTTTAAAGTGAAGCAGGTTTTTGGCAATTAAAAGCAATCCTAAACGAGGCCTTACACTTTCTTCTTTTTTTCTTTTTTTCTTTTTGTCAAATGGTAAAATAGGTGGGTTACGCGAGTTTAGGTTTTTGGATTAAATCCTTAGAAGTCATTTTACAAAGGGATAAATTTGTCTTTAAATTTTTTAAGATTAGATGGGTAAGAAAATATGACAGGTAAGTGAAAATAGCAACACTCTTCTAAAATTCTTATAACTTTTTTTGTTTGTTTTAGAATTTCGTAAGTGTCAAAATCTTATTTGCTTTGAGGAGAGTCAAACTTTACTCTTATTTTTCTCTTGACTTATCATGAAAGTAAATACTCTTTCCCCCACAAGAATTAATATTATATATGCCTAAAAAATGTTTAGGTTCGTGACGAGCCTGTAAACTGAGGACAAAAGCTTTATAGGGGAGAATTGACAACAAAAAAAACTTTAGGGGAGAATTGACCAAAAAATAAAAACCTTTACAAAGGAATAAATTTGTCTTTAAATTTTTTAAGATTAGATGGGTAAGGAAATATGACAGGTAAGTGGAAATAGCAACATTCTTCTAAAATTCTTATAACTTTTTTTTTTTTTGGTTTTTGAATTTCGTAAGTGTCAAAATCTTATTTGCTTTGAGGAGAGTCAAACTTTACTCTTATTTTTCTCTTGACTTATCATGAAAGTAAATGCTCTTTCCCCCACAAGAATTATTATATATGCCTAAAAAATGTTTAGGTTCGTGACTAGCCTGTAAACTGAGGACAAAAGTTTTATGAGGAGAATTGACAACAAAAATAACTTTAGGGGAGAATTGACCAAAAAATAATAATAATAATCTTTAGGAGTTGTTTGTTATGCATGACTGTCTTGGCATGGACTAAGCTTAAATACTGTCATGGATTGACTTGGCTTGGACTAAACTTAATAAGGCTTGTCCAGCGTTTGGTATAATGCTGGACTAGGATTGGGACTTGAATAAAAATATGTTTATTTAATTAATTAAAAAAATTAAAAAACTAATAAAAATAATTTTTTATTTAACCCAAACCCACACTCACCCAAAACCATCAACAAGCAGCCACTGGATCTCTGCAAGGGAAGTGAGAGTTCCCCAAAAATTATTACCACTTTTTCTCTCCCTCTCTCTCAATTTTGGTTCTTCCATTCCATGGCGATTTCAGATTCGCCGAGGCATTACTGGCACTAGCACGAGCCCTCGCACGGACTCATATCCATGGGATTCGCTCGGCGATTGGGTCCGAGCTCGACGACACTACATTGTGTTCTGGAGTCGTTGTCGATCAAGAACTCGGCTGATTTGACGGATATGGGGAGTAGAAGGATGAGCATCCTCAATTTTGATTTCAATAAGTGAATGATGATGATGATGTTAATGGTAAAGCCAGTGTGTTGAATCGGAATGGGGATGATGGTGATTACATGACTTGAATTGAGTGGCTGAGTATGAGCTAGCACAAAATGCAAGGGATTTTTTTTTTTAAAACTTCTCCTGAAAATGCATAGGATTGTTCAATCCTCTCTTTTTGCACGGGATTAACTAACACCTTCTAAGGAGGTGTTTTTAGTGGGCCCCACATTAATAATTCCTGCTTAGAATTAGAATTAGGTGAACTAAACGTGGGCCTAATTTTAATCTAATCCAATCCAAGCTTGAGAGGTGTACCGAACGAGGCCTTAGGGGAGAGTTCGTATATGGTGCAGGTTTCATAGGTGAAAATTGGTACTTAGGTGACGAGGGATAAATTTAAAAGATATTCAACCAAGAACGCAACAAACTTCACACACTTTAGACCTTGACCAAATACTCTTATGACTAGTCAACTGTTATACATGAATTATACCAAACAATAAAATACACAGAGCATGCCAAGATGTACCTGCATGAAATGACCCGCCCCGAATTTCCCAAAACCAGAGGCGAATCCTGTGGAATTCTTGACATCCCCCTGATGTCGGGCTCACTTACTAAGGATCGAGACTTTCTGCCGAAATTTTGGCAGAGTCTCCCCTGTAAATTGAACATTTCCCAAAATTACAACCTGCATAAAACACAATTTAGTATTCCCAACGGGCAGCGTGCATAATATAATTTCATGCTACCAAGCATGCTAGCAAATCAATTCATGCTTTAAACAAGGCAAACGATAAATTCAAATATAAATTTATGACTACTAAATTTCAACATACAACATCTAACTTTTTCAATTTCAACATACGAGGTTTGAACCTCCTAACACAATCACATCTATGTCCGCGGCTGCACCTAATGACCTTAGGCTGCCTACGTATCCTCACTGAGGGATCAAGTCACACATAGTTCTTCCATAAAACCCAATTCCACACATAAGCAATACCTTATTTCATTTCTCTGTATTTCACATAATCTTCCCATACGCCGGTACTACCAATACCACGTATGGGGCCTGTCAACACGCCGGATAACCTACGCCACATGCGACCATACCATACTATCACAATATCTCCTCATACGCCGGTACAACCAACGCCACGTATGGGGTCTGTCTCAACGTCGGATAACCTACGCCAAGCGAGACCTGCACATCATATCACATATCTCCCCATACGCCGATACAACCAACGCCACGTATGGGGTCTGTCGACACGCCGGATAACCTACGCCACGTGCGACCTCAACATATTATCACAATATCTCCCCATACGCCGGTACAACCAACGCCACGTATGGGGTCTGTCTCAACGCCGGATAACCTACGCCACGCGAGACTTGCATATCATATCACATATCTCCCCATATGCCGGTACAACCAACGCCACGTATGGGTTCTGTCGACACGCCGGATAACCTACGCCACGTGCGACCTCAACATATTATCACATAATCTCCCCATATGCCAATACTACCAATGCCACATATGGGGCCTGTCCGCACGCCGGATAACCTACGCCACGTGGGACCTAACTTTCATAGGGTGGTATTTGTAGAGTAACTAAAATCCTGGGAGGTGCCTAAGGTAGTGTGTATAGCACTTCAAACTGACATTCTAGACTTCTTTTTTACCTTTACAAACGTATATAAATATATAATTTACTTCTAATATTGTGTAAGCCTCAACAATAGTGTAGCACCCGATAATCCCCCTAGAAAGGTGAGATTACTCCGGGAGACTCACGGTCAACCAAGGGTTAAACTACCCTACCCCTGGTCAAACGGGCCTGCGGGGCCCATGACCTCCCAATTCCGATCCGAAAGTTCCTATGGGTTCTACAAGGTATAGGACACTAGTCCTACAAGTTTGGTCCAGATCGGACGGTCAGATCGCTCACGATCGCACAATCTGACGATTAATATAAAACATAAACTTTATATTTATAAATCGGAACATCCGGGGCTCCGATTCACAATCCGTGAAATCTTACATGATCCTAGAAATACCTAGATTAACATATATTAAATTTAAGACCATCCAACGGTCCTAACCTATCGAACTCGGATAACGCGCAATATGCGATATCCGTTCGATAGCCAAACGACGTCCGAATTGAGATCCGCGAAATCCTTCACACTCGTGACAACCTAAGGATCTCATCAAGACATAGTGCGACTTCACTATCCTCTCCCACGTGCCGCCACACGCGTCGGCAGCGTTGGGTGTCCAAAGCGATTACGCATCGCCGGAAAATCTCAAAATCACGGCTCCAAACTCCTACCCTAGGTATACACCCTATTTGGAGTCACTTTTGTTCTTGGACCTACCCCCAAAAACTGACCAGAAGTGGCCGGAATCGCGATCCCAAAATCGGCCGAATTTCAATTCGAAAATCGAATTGCCTACACTAAGAATCGATCCAATCCTACCCAACAGGCAGCTCGGGCATGAAGAAGGGATGAATTTCCATACCTTGATCGCCAGAAATGGCGGCTGGAGGAAGGAGATCGGAGCCGGCGAAGTTCGAGCGAAAATCGGGCGAAAATCGCCTTTTTTCAGCGGCTGGAGCGGCGGCCAATGTCGGGGGAGGGCCAGGTCGTGATGCCGAGGCCGAGCCGGTCCTTTTGGCACCGGTCCCGTCCAAAGCCGCGGCCGGTGGCCGGAGAGACAGGAGAGAGAAAGAGACCGACGGGGAGAGAGAGAGAGAGCACGGGGGAGGGAGAGAGAGAGAGAGAGAGAAAAAAAAATCTGATTTTTATAAAAATCCCATTTCGAAGTAATTACGATTGTGCCACTAGGTTTCTTTTGACCATATCTCTCTCGTTACAACTGCGATTCGAGCCCACTACGTGTCTATGAACTCGTCTCAGTACGACCTATCCAAAAATACTTGCCACTGCCCCAAACTCTCTCTGGATAAGAAAATGACCAAAATGCCCTTATCTCAAGGGTAAATTTGTAATTTCCCTTAAATAATTTATATAAGGGGTTTAATTTGGAGTCGGGGTGTTACACTGCAAGCTTAGAGAATTACTAGTGACAACCTAGGCACTCAGAAGGACCCATCAATTTAGGCATCCCCTGTGCTAGCAACAACTATGGTGAAAGTGTGTGAAGACAACATAATCAAGCAAACACCAAACAGCAGAAAAAGATGACTAGTCAACCGCACAAATTTAGATGACTAGTCAACTATCAAGAACACAAACCCAGAAAATTTACAGAGATGGAAACCAGAAATTGTTCACCCAGAAACCCACCATTGGGAAAAACTGGGGGTCATCAACCGACCAGGCAATCCACTAAGCAAAAAGATTCTTACAAAGAACACTAGCAAGCTCAAGAAATTCTTAGGTCTATTTAGGAAGATGAGCTATACCTCCTTTGTGCAATCTTCTTCTCCAACTTAGCAAAGCTTGAAGCTCAGTTCTTCATGGCAATGGCAGCTCCTTCTCCAGCTCTTTCATCACATGGCACTAGCTTGCAAGCTCTAACTCAGACAGAAATGAAATTTGGATTCATGGAGAAAATGACAATTTCTTCAAGAAACCATACTCTCGAAGAAATCAATCTTGAATCTGACCTAGATATATATGATAGAGTGTTTGATCTAGCAAGAGGAAGTTTTCATATTTCAAATGCAGTTTTCAAAAAGAAATCATTTGGAAAACTCAAAGATGAAAAATATGAAGGTTACTCTTGAAGAAGAAGAAGTGAAAGTTTGCTATGAAACTTTCCAAAACTTGTCCCCCAAAGTGACGGCTGCCCAAAGAGGAATTCTTTGGTATTTACACACAAAAGTTCCTTAGGTCAGAAAGACACATGGTAGCAGAGAGAGAAAGGAGAATATGACAAAAAAGTTAGTTATCTAGCTGGAAATCCTATAGAGCAAGGATGATTAATCATACGAGAAACAGATGACTAGTCATCATTTTATGAAATCAATTTAATGCAATGTGATGCAATGCACAATTTACCTTTGCCAATTTGCTTCAACCTCTATAGGATAGTTGTTAGTTAAGAACACCTAGAGAAGCTATTCTCAATCTAAACTTGAGCTTGATAAATAACAATAGAAATTCTATTACAAAGTTGTCAAGGAAATCCAAAAGAAAAACTCAAAATGCATACATTAACAATAGGGCCATAAGACTTCTGCTTATGTTTTATTTAGGTTTATTCAGGATGTATGATGCTTCACATGTTAGTATCTTATTTTATTTATGAATATGTTTATTGGGACTTACAAATGGTCTAGAAATTGGTTAGAAACCTATGCATATTTTAGGGTTCTGGTTCATAACCAAATTAGAATTCTTTTGATATTGTTCGCTTGAGGATTGTTCAGGATTTTTTTTCCCTCAGTTTCGGATTGCTGGGCCATGCCATGTTCATGCATTTTTACATGAGTATAATAAGGCCACCAAAATCAATGCGAACCAGAGAAGTCATTCTATAATGAGGGTCTAAGGGTTTTAGATTTGGCTTTATCTCTTAATCATTGCATTAAACTAACTTTATTTATATGATTCAACAACTAAAAAGATAGGGCTGTTGTAAATGTGGAGCCCAAATGCCTATAAATAGGGCTTCTCCATTTGTAACAAAACACACATAAGAAGAGAAAAACTTCTCTCTCTCTCCATCTAAATTCTCTCTCAATTTCCTCTCCAATTTCTCTCTTGATTTATAACACGTTATCAGCACGATTTATCTCTAAAATACCAGCTGGGAAATTCGATCAAAACACTCTGCTTCATGCTTTTCTGTGCATCAATATAGCTTCTGTGTCACTCTCTATAGCTTCAAGCCATAGCCAGAACCACAGAGCAAAAGCCATCGGTTTGCAAACATTTCTTTTGCAAACTCAAAAGAAAGCTATTAGTTTACTGAAGCTCTCAGTTCATATCAGCAGACAGGGTTTGCATCAAAAAGTGCTGCTCCACTGCTTCAAAATAAATCCCACAGAAAAAGAAAAAGCCCAGAACCCAAAAGAAAAAAATAAAAAAAAAAAAAAGGATTTCTCGGTCTCTGTCTCTCTGTCTCCTCCGCTCTTCAGCCTTTAGCCACGGTTGGAGATTATAAAACAGCAGCAGCAGCAGCAGCAGCTACCACATGAAGCTGAAGCAGCCCTTTGGTGTTCATCAACACACCCAAAGCCAACGACTCTTGCAGACATGGTTGAAAGCTCTGCAACGTCTAGCTCCAGAAGCAGCAGCGGCAGCAGCAGCTACCACATGAAGCTGAAGCAGCCCTTTGGTGTTCATCAACACACCCAAAACCAACGTCGCCTCCGATGAGAACCCAGCAACCACCTCCTCGCCGTAGAGCTCGACGACTGCCTTTGCCTGCATTTTGATGGTGGTGGTGCTTTCTTCTTATTCTTGGGCTCCGTCACCATCATCCTCTCCGCCGACGCCGAGCTCCGCTCGAATCCGAACGAGTGCGACCGCTTCAGGACGAAATCTCCGCCGTTGATCCGATAATCCTTCCAGTGACAGGCGTGTTCTTGCCTCGCATATACACCAACCCTGCTCCTGAGCCTCGCAAGAAAACAGTTTTCCCAACTGTTCTGCTCCCAGCCAAGGTAGTTCAAGCCCTCAACTTGAACTTTGAGGACTGGTATTTCATGGTCCAAACCCTTCAAAGAACCCTGTGTCTGGGGCTAAGAGGGGCTTCTCTGAGACCATTGATCTCAAACTGAACCCTCAGTCCAAGGAAGATCTGAACGACAACGTCAAAAAAAAAAAAAAAAAAAAAAAAAAAAAAAAAAAGAGAAAGTTGTGGGTTGGCCACCAGTGCGATCATACCTGGAGGTTACTGGCGAGATGGTTGCACCAAATGAGGGGATGCCAAAATGATGAGATTCTCACCATCTTTTTTACTTATTATTATTCTATATTATTTAATATTAATATTAATGCATGTGCTAATGGCAGGTCAAATGAAAATACAGTGACAAGCATGATGCCTTCCACAAACGATAATAATATTATCTGCTACACTATTTGATCGTGGTGTTGATGAGAACTCACCAATAATTGCCTTTACTTTATCGCAAATTTACTATTATTAAAAGTATGATGTGGAATTAACCCTCATACTTTATGAATTTACTTTACTGCACATTTACTTTTACTTAAAGTATGATGAGGAATTACATACTTTATGAATTTACTTTACCGCACATTTACTTTTACTTAAAGTATGATGAGGAATTAACCCTCATACTTTATGAATTTACTTTACCGCACATTTACTTTTAGTATGATGAGGAATTAACCCTCATACTTTATGAATTTACTTTACCGCACATTTACTTTTACTTAAAGTATGATGAGGAATTAACCCTCATACTTTATGAATTTACTTTACCGCACATTTACTTTTATTTAAAGTGTGGTGCGGGTTTATCGTCCATACCAGTAATTTATTTTATGGATTAAATGTGCTGTATGATGAGTTTTTACAGTATGCATATCAGGACCAGAAGTTCCTTGATCCTCATCATACAATTACATCAGGACTTGAAGATCCTTGATGATGATGTTAATATGAGAGCTGGCAGTCTCTCCGGTACTATATTTGTAAACATGTGATTGGACTTGAGGGTCCTTGATCCCTGACATGTAAATAAGGACCTGGGGTTCCTTAATGATGTAACAGTATCGTATTGTTTCATAATGCCGTACACATGGATGATAACTGTACTGGCAAATGTACTGTCCACATGAATAGATACGTATTCATGACTTGATGAATAGTACCGGATATATGAATAGTGACGTATACATAAATATTAACCATTTTGGGTAAACCGTCACTATATTCAAAAAGGGAACCTGCAGTTCCTTCAACTCATGAATAAGCAATTAAATGAGATGCCAGAAGTTCCTCAAGATATGGACAATTATGTAAGGACTTGAAGTCCAGAAATATGTACAGAAAATTGTAAAAATGTTCATACCATGAGAATATGTAATTTTGGCTTGAGGTTCAAAATCTAACAATGTTGAGAATCTGAAGTTCCAACAATTAAATGGACAACTCTTGAGGTATTATTGCAAATTGTGGTACGCCACATATCTCTTTGGCATAAGAGAATGATGAATTGAGGCTCCCCACATATTTTGTTATATCTGGGCCGGAAGCTCATGAACCCAAATATATGAGATATTAACGTGGCTTTTACTCAATTCATATTTCATGACCATTTTGAAAAGGGCAAATAAATTCTGAGTTTTGTGTTTAGCCCAGGCCAAAAGTTCCGGGCTTCCATACATTGAAATATGAAATTTGGGAGAGTTAATATGGTTATTTGAACCTATAAGGCACAAGGTTCCAAACCGTCATTTTGAAAAGACGTAAAAACCACAGGTGCAAATTTTAAGAATGTGCGCAATTATTATAACAGGAAAGGAGCAAGTTGTAACACAGTTGCTCCAATCAAGTTTTGCAAAGGCCATATCTATAGGAGGAAATATGGCTACGGTTTCCAGGATCCCAATATTATCTCAGATCCCCATATTATCTTTTTCTTTCCCAGATTCCAAAACTTCACGTGGCCTCCATTAAATGTCTGTCGGCACTTTCGGCGTTTTCAAAGTATTATTTTCGTCAAAAGCCGATCTTGCTTTGCGGATTTCACGGAGCTACTTTTTCAAAAGTACCCCGAGAATCTCGCAATTTTCCTATGATTAATTTGAAATTCACCGGTTCTACCTATTCATTGTATTTGTGTATAAATGTGTTACTAACGAAATTTTCTTTGCAGAAGACATCCAGTTTTCTCCATACCTAGTGATGCGATATCTACTTGTTTTTCTTATCAGTGAGCACTTAATATGCCCGAGAACCAAGGCTATCTCTGATCACCCATTCAGGAAGCGAGACTATCCCTGATCACGTTTCCGCTACATCAGGAAACTGTGAAGGCGATCTTATGCTCTAATCTCCGGAAGTCCTTCTAGACTAGGAGATATGAGAGCTTATTGTCTGCTCCCACCAGCTTCCTTCCCTGATTGCTTACCTTCCCTTTTTGCATTTTTTCTCTTTCTGTAACTCTCTGAGGATTATTTGTTTTTGACAGAGAAAAGAGTTGTGATATTACTCTTGCAGGATATAACTACATCATCAAGCGCTACATTTACTGGGCCGATACAAGCTTGAATGATACTTGAGAAAAGTTTCTCCCACCTAAGGATGTAAGCAATACTTGTGTTATTTTATGCTTATATACTCATTTGATATTTTATCTTGAAAGGTAGCCAAATGGGAAGATAAGTCCGTTCCAACAGAATGGCTTGTATGTATCCATGAATTATTAATACAAATTTTACAGATTGTAAGTTGGATACATTGATAATACACTGCACAGATTAAAGTCCCATAAGAACAGAATATGGGTATAGCAGTGATCAATATGATGCACGCCTGTTGCGTAGCAAATGATATGGATTGAAGTCCCGAAAGGACAATCCTTTGACATGTCAATATTGATATTATGCACGCCTAATGCGTAGCAAATTATATGGGTTAAAGTCCCATAATATGGGTTAAAGTCCCAGAAATTAATTGACATGTATGTATTAATCTGTGGCATGCCTGCAGCATGACAGATATATGGGTGCACGCCTGTTGCGTAGCAAATGATATGGATTGAAGTCCCGAAAGGACAATCCTTTGACATGTCAATATTGATATTATGCACGCCTAATGCGTAGCAAATTATATGGGTTAAAGCCCCATAATATGGGTTAAAGTCCCAGAAATTAATTGACATGTATGTATTAATCTGTGGCATGCCTGCAGCATGACAGATATATGGGTTCTAAATGTTCCAACTCTCTAAATAGAGATTATCCACGCCCTACTGTAAAATAACGCTCCATTGGAGGTTATAACCCACATTCTCACATAATAAAAGCCCCATGAAGTGGCTTGGGTACCCAAAAGCAAAGAAATGCTTATAATTGATGCATGCGCATGCACATGAGAATGGTGGGATCATGAATTGATGAATGACAATTTTTAATTTTGGAGTAGCTACTCAAATCATCAATGGGCTGTGTTGATTGGAACCACGTTCAATTATTAAATGTCGACAATATCATTGGCCAAAATGGAACGAGGTAATTCCATTATAAATGAGAATGAACGTGAAAGAACAAACCCATAATACGAACCCCAAAATTTGTTAATACTGAAAGTTATACTTGGGTGTTCGGAATAAAAGGGAATATACCTACTTTGTATGACACACTGTTTCTGGCAGAAACAAGGAATGTTGGGTTTTCTCCATATTTACAGATTCAATTGTGCCCCCCCCCCCTTATTACACAATTACGGAGACCAACATATTATCTTTAAGGGTTATTAAATGCACGGAGCATATCGCCAGAAGCGATTCCCTAAAGATGTATAAATAGCTGGGTTAAAGCTATATAATGTGTCATAAAGCTTAATCCCTTTTAGACAAAATCCGTTGAGAGGATTGATATTGCATAAAGCAAGTCCCTAAAGGACATGTGCTTGAAGCACAAAATTTGTACTCAATATTAATATGCATAAATTACCTCAGTGAGTACATTGATTATAATGTGATTGCAACACATTAAAGCTTCTGCAGAATTCATGAAATATTTGTCTCGATCGAGCATTATACCAACGAGATTCTTGCTTATACTAAGAGAGTCTTATCTGTTGGTCCTTAAATGTTTTTTCCGGAAGTATACTAGACCAGATAAAGCTCAGCTCCACACTGTACTCTTTTTCCTTCATCCAGGTTTTTATCCCATTGGGTTTTTCCTGGTAAGGTTTTAACGAGGCAGTGTCGCTCAAGGGTTTAGGGTATACTATGAAAATTTTTATGGTCGCTTACTGGACAAAAGCTAGTCCTAAATTTTTCAGGGGGAGATATTCACAAAGGGGGAGCATGGTTTTAATAAAGACCTCCATACACTGTACTATTTTTCCTTCATCCAGGTTTTTATCCCACTGGGTTTTTCCTGGTAAGGTTTTAACGAGGCAGTGTCGCTCAAAATTGACTCACAGAAGCAGTGTCAACTACGATGGTCAGAAAGGTGATCAACAACATGACTTAAAGATATTTTGCCAAGCATCAGGGGGAGCGTGCTATCAATACAGATCTTCAAAACACTGTACTCTTTTTCCTTCGTCCAGGTTTTTATCCCACTGGGTTTTTCCTAGCAAGGTTTTAATGAGGCAGTGTCGCACGTGCGTCAATATACATGGAATTTTATGTTACACACTATTATGTACTCTTTTTTCCTTTGACTAGTTTTTGTCCCACTGGGTTTTTACTGGCAAGGTTTTTAACGAGACATATTCTGTATCATTTGTGGTCTCCAAGGGGGAGTGTTGTAAATGTGGAGCCCAAATGCCTATAAATAGGGCTTCTCCATTTGTAACAAAACACACATAAGAAGAGAAAAACTTCTCTCTCTCTCCATCTAAATTCTCTCTCAATTTCCTCTCCAATTTCTCTCTTGATTTATAACAAGGGCATATAAAACCATCAATATAGAATTCTACTATTTAACACATGCAAGTTTCATGGTCAAATAAATAAAGAGCCTTGTATTTGTAAGGCCGAAAACCTTGTTTGTATTTGTTTGTCTAGAACACTAAAATAATGAAGTAAAGAAATAAAGAGTAGAGGGGCGACTGATGAATAAGAATAGCTAGAAAATAAAAAAACACAAAAGCAAAAAACAAAAGTTGTCTGGGAAGATTAAAAAATGAAACAAAAAAGTTGTCAAGCAACATTAAAAAAATAGGATGATTGAGAGAAATCATGCCCTGGCTTAAATTTGTGAGACCACTGGTTTATTATGCCCTCGCTTAAACTGCAAGATTGTACATAGCACAAACCAAAACCTCATACGAAAAATTTAATACTGAAACAAGCAAATTAATCAAAACAATATTCATCTGATGTGATAAAACCAAAACAGATGATAGCAAACCTCAAACAATCGCGGCTACAAAAAACATAATTTAAATTTCGATATCCTCCCTGCCATAATAAGGGATGCAAAACTTAAGAGCTAGGCTTCAATGTGTTTCCAATGTCAATGACAAAGCGATATCTAACGTCTGTTTTAGCAAGACGCTCCATTGCAGTGTTCACATAATCAATAGGGATAACTTCAATATCAGCTGTAACGTTGTGCTTGGCCGCAAAATCAATCATCTCTTGTGTCTCCTTCATACCACCAACGCAACTACCAGCTACTATCTTCCTTCCTAGTAAATTTCAGAATAAATATAAATAGTTAGGTTAATTAATGGAGAAAAAGAGCCAAAAATATGTACATATATACTTAAACGCAATGAGACATTGAAGGGAGTTTCATCATATGCTTACCCATCAGCAGAGGAAAAACCGGAAGCTCGGGACGCTTCTCCGGTGCACCAACCATAACAAGCTTTCCATGAGACTTTAACAAATCAATGTAAGGTAAGAGAGGATGGTTTGCAGAGACTGTATCAATAATACCATCCATCGTGCCCATGGCAGCCTATGCATAATGAAGCAAAAATTTAAAAACTTGTCAGGTCATCTACTATTTTCTTTGTACGGTCTCAACTGATCATGTATTGTAATGAATCGTACGGTCTCACCTGCATCTGATCTTCATCACGACTGACCAAAAACAAGTCAGCATGAAGATGTTTAATAGCTTCCTCCTCCTTTCCAGGGGAGGTACTGATCACAGTAACCTTAACCCCCATAGCCTTGGCAAATTTCACAGCCACATGGCCTAGACCACCAAGGCCAGCGACACCTACATGCATACCGGGTTTGTCAAGTCCGAAATATCTCAAAGGGCTGTAAGTTGTAATCCCAGCGCATAGAAGAGGAGCAGCTCCATCAAGAGGTAGGTTATCTGGAATATTGACAACGAAGTGCTCATCAGCCACCATGATATCTGAGTAGCCTCCATACGTAGTCGTTCCGTCATGGTACTTGCCACCAAATGTGGGTATCCATCTGGGGCAGTAGTTCTCAAGGTTGTTTGCACAATTATCACAAGAATGGCAAGATCCCACCATGCATCCAACACCAACCTTGTCTCCAACTTTGAATTTTTCTACTTTGCTCCCTACCTCTGTCACGACACCAACAATCTCATGCCTGCATTGCCCAATTTATTAAAGTTCGCATTTTTTATTGATTAAAATGGATGTCATAATCCAAATTCATAACTTTTCAAATTGTTACTAAAATTTGTTTTTGAATTGATAAAATAAGTTCTCTCAATAAACATAATTTCTTCCTTGCATTTCATGCTTACCCAGGAACGAGAGGATAGGTGGAAGCACCCCATTCAGTGGACTCCAATTCATTCTTGATTAGGTGAAGGTCGGAATGACATATCCCACAGTATGCGACTTTGAATGTCACGTCTTTCTCTCCCGTTTCCCTGCCACCCAAATCAACTAATTAATTTCTCCAACATACTCAAAAACTGAGACTTGCTTTTAAGTAGAGGAACAAACTTTCTGTTGCTCCTAACTTATGAACAACTTAAATAGAAATGAATTTATTTTTTGATTTAATAGATTTATGTATATAATATTTCATCAGAAACTAGTAGAGACAAATACTTAGTTACATAATTCCACGACGAATAAAACGATAAATTGAATAAGAATTGGATAAAGGACATGATTGATAATGTACCTTCTTGAGAAATTGAAGGGAGAGAGAACACCTGATGAATCTCTGGCGGCCCATCCAAAGGCCTTCTTGGGGTGTTCTTGTTCTGTTGACATTTTCTCTCTAATAAGCAAATAATATTTGCAGGCACCGAGTAATAGTACTCTGAATTAGTATGAGAGTCTGAGGGAGTGCATGCATGATATGTAGCAGGGGGATTTGGTGAAGGCTGACGTACTGGGTGAGCCAATTTGAGGTCTCTTTCGAATGAACTAAATTTTGTTGGCTGACCAGACAACTTCCTCGGATAAAAGTACACTGATGATGTCGTCACAATGCGTAACAGCTTACCTACAGATGTTTTGGTTGATAATTAATTTTGGTGTCGTTATCACGGAAAGCGGAATACATTGACAATAACCATGCCTATATGCCTATGCGGGTGTGCTTGGTCAACAAGTATCTGCTCCTGCTAGAAAATGCCGTTTATACCATGCCCCACACATCTATCCATTCTCTCCAAATAATTATTTAAAATAAAGGAGCAATAATCACACTTTTAGGTCCTGTTTGGTTCACGGAATGGATTTGAAGGGAAATCATTTCCCATGTCATTTCCCAAGGAATGAGAATGAAAGATTCATTTCCCACGTTTGGTAATGTCGGGAAAGTAACCTGGAGATTTCACTTTGTTTCCTTTCCCATGTTTATTTTGAGTATGAATGGAAAACAAAGTTTGTATAATTTTCCAATTATACCATATTAAATCAAATAAGAAAGAATGTCTTTAATGATACGTTGTAATTATAAATTGTTCATAGGGACAAAATAGTCATGAAAATTGTGCATTGAATGTTGGCTCATTTTCCCAAACTTTCCCATGATGAGAGAAAACAAAACCCAAGTTAAGAGGAGGGCTTCACTTTCTCCCTACTTTCTCATGTGTCAAACAACCATTTTTCATACCTGGACTTACCAAATATGGGAAAGCAATTGAATTCTCATTCCCAAGCCTCCTTTCCCATTAACCAAACGGGGCCTTGTAGTAACCAAATTAACTTTGGTGACATGGGAAGGTTGGCTATGAACTCCTCACCATTATTGGTGACATTCAAATTGAATATAATAAATATAAAATTAAAAAGTAATATAATATAATGTATCCCACACAAAGTGTACTCAACTAAAAGCATTCATAATTGGCTTCCTAAACCACCCCCTTAGACAAATTTTAGGGAGGAAATGTAAAAATGCAACTTCAACCATGCTCCCTATCCACCTCTTAAAATAGGGAGTCTTCTAGGAGCTCTTAAATCTGAGGAGAGAGAAATGACTCCTAATGACTCCCTATAATTTAATGTTGGTTTATTTAATGAGTATTTCAAACCATTATTTAATGCTAATTATTTTTTTATTTTATTTTTTAATAAACATAGACCAATCAAAAAAGAGTTATAGCATTTGAACCAGCACGCGCTGACGTCAGCGCGACGCCAGCTCCAACGGGAATAAGCCACGTGTCGCCTCCCCAGCCCTCCGATCAGCATCTCCGAATCCATCCTATGGCTGAGGCTTTTTTGGGCAATAAAAATATGAAAAAAAATCGTAAATTTTTTTAAACAATTCTAAAAAATTCTGATATTTTTTTTCTATAAATACCTATCAATACCCTTCACTTTCAACACCAATCCTCATACATTTCATTATACTTCTACTATTATTCACTCTTTGCTCAACATTTTCCTCTTTTTCATCTAGTATTTTGATTTCATATTTTTATGGCTTCTTCTATCGAAACCGGAGAGGCTTGGAGCACCATGGAAGATGTTTCCTTGTGTGAGGCTTGGCTCCAAATTTGTCATTGTCTCGTGTCCGGCAATGAGATGAAATTTTTTCATATGTGGAAAAAAATTCATGCCGAATTTTGTGAAAAAATTCCGGGGTCTACTCGTACGGAGATGGCATTATCCAGTAGGTGAAAAATTCTCAATAAAAAGTTGGGAAAATGGAGAGCTGCCCTAGCAAAAGCGATGGACAACTATAGAAGCAAGGAAAATCGTACTAACGAGGTAAGTATTTTATAATTTTTGTTTTATTAAGTTTAATCTCCTAATATATATATATTTTGTTAATATTTGTTAATATTTCTTGCATTTTAAATATTTTGTTCATATTTCTTGCATTATCAATATTTTGTTAATATTTTTTGCAATTTAAATATTTTGTTCATATTTCTTGCATTTTCAATATTTTATTAATATTTCTTGCATTTTCAATATGTTGTTAATATTTCTTGCATTTCCACTTGTTTCTTAATTTTCTTGCACTTCTAATTTATTTGTAAGGTTAATTGCATTTTCATTATTAATTTTTTTGTTACTTATATATCCAATATATTTTAAATATTTATTGCATTTCTATTTTTTTGTTAAATAGATGATTCAAGCACAAATGTGGTTCGGTGCAACCGGGGGTGGCAAAAAAAGTTTCAACCATCATGAATGTTGGGAGGTGGTGAAATATTGCAAACGCTTCATAATTATTCTGACGGGTCCGGAGGTTGTGTTAAACGAGACGCCACTCCGTGATTCAATGACAACGGATTCACCTCTCGATTCTCCTATGAGTCAAGACTCACCCATCGAAAAGGACCCGAGGCTCATTGGCCGAAAGGCCGCGAAGGCAAAGAAAGCGGGTAAATCAAGCATGACTTTATTGAACAAATGAGGTTGCATTCTAAATCGCCTTCGAAAATCAACATCAGAGTACAAAGAAGTTGGGATAAAATAATCTTCCAAAAGATTCTTACCCTGAGAATGCCTATGTATTTCCACATTCCGGCGGCGGCCGACTTGTGAACCACGGCGGCGACCTTGGTTCTCTTCATCTTCCAAAGCCACTGCTATGAGAACTTGTTCATCGATTTGTCTCTGCAACTCATTGATTTCATCTGCTCTACGGTTTCTCTCATTTGTTTCTCGCTCTTGCCTCTCCAAGCATCTCCTGAATTCTTCCATTTAGAATGAATGAAGTATGAAATCTAAACTCTGAGAAATGAAAATATAGAAAGATGTGGTGTGAGAGGTATGAGCTGAGCCTCTGGTTTTATAGAAAATTTTGGCAAGATAGACATGCCACGTGGCTTGATTTGATTGGATGAAAATCTTATCTGAAATTTGAAATTCATCCGAAATTTGAACCCAAATTTATATGAATTTTGAATTTTGAAATTCATCCGAAATTTGAACCCAAATTTATTTGAATTTTGAATTTTGAAATTCATTCGAAATTTGAACCCAAAAATTTATCTGAAATTTGAATTTTGAAATTCATCCGAAATTTGATTCCAAAAATCTTATCCGAAAATTTTATCCGATTATGAATAGTCTTGACACGTAGGAACCCGGAAATCTTATCTGAAAATATTATCCAAATTAATTATTTTCATTAAAAAAGTTGTGAAAAAAAATAAAAAAATGAATAGTAATTGCCCTTAGCTATGACAATGGGTGAAAACACAAAATACTATTTGCAAGGGCAACCACTATTCACATGAATAGTGGTTGCCGTAACTCCTCCCTTACCATGACTAAAGACAAATGAGTGAAATTGCTCTTAGTGTTGCGCTTGGATTACGTATGGGGTGATCGAATGGAAGCTCAAAAACAGTATTTTCAGAATTCATCTCACTTTGGTTGACTAGTCAACTTGTCTTTAATTTTAGAGTGATGTGGTCCCAGTCCCAATGCGTAAGAGTTTACCTCCCCATAATTTTGGTTGTTTTATGTGCTTCCACAATATATTTATCTGCTTCCACTAAGAAAATTACATGTGGTTGCAACTTGCAGCATACTAAATGAATCTTGCATAAAGTTATTGGTATCTCTCTGAATAAATATAAAAGAGTGAATGAATGATTACGAGTGGCCTGGCCATTAAGTTAGTATTCTTGGTGGAGTGGTTACACGATGCCAAAGAACAGAAGCACCTAATAAAGTTAAGGTCCTGGCCATTAACCCTAAATTTAAAATTTGTATCACCTTTAGCATCTCCACCTTTGACTGATCAGCAAGCCAAGCCACCACATGCCAATATATTCACATATGCTTATAATATGGACAGCTCCTCCATTCAAAGACTGTTTTTATTAATAATTTTTTTATCAGTAATATTGTAGGAGGGGGGGTTTTTCACACACACTGTTAAGATGTCATGGTTATTTAAACATGAGACCATTGCCCTGCAAGTCAAGACTCTTTCCTTTAGGCTACCCGTTGGCTCATTCAAAGGCTTAGTCATTAGGCTTTCAGGTCCTTTAATCTATTTTCCTCACATGTATATACAATATTCTTCAAGTAACCAGTTAGTAAGTTAATATAGCAGTAAGCACTCGTTCAACTTACTCTTTAGTATAATTTTTTATGATGAAAATTGTTCCTTTTTTAGGTCCTCATTCAAATATTAGTCCTTAAAAAATTTCATTCAATTCAGATGTTTTTTAGCCATTAAATTGCTATCATGAATATTACTTATTTATTGAAAATATTATAGTCGGTTTAATCCTCGTATTTGTTGTTGTTGATATAAGTCCTTTGACTTTTCTACCAACTAGGATTACATTTTTTTTTTGTATTTTCTAATGTAGAGCTATTATTATTATTATTATTATTAATAAAAAATTATCTAGTCGTTCTTATTATGCCCATGAAGTATAAATCGTGTAGAAATTAATTTATAAGACCATAAATACGTTATTTTATTATTATTTTAATATAGGGATATAAATAGGTTAAAAAACCCCATAATTTTGGGACAATTTATTATTTTGGAGATACAACAAAATAGCAATTTTTTATTTTTGTTCATCCTATGATAGCGGTATATTATACACTTGTAGCCCATCCAATGGCCTTCTTAGGGTGTTCTTCCTCTAGAGATTTCGCCATTTTCTCTCTTCTAAGTATTTTCTTTCTCATTAGTTATTATTTTTTTCTGATAATGTATATTAACTAATTATATATATACATATACAGAGAGAGAGAGAGAGAGAGAGAGAGAGAGAGAGAGAGAGAGAGAGAGAGAGAGAGAGAGAGAGAGAGAGAGAGAGAGAGAGAGAGAGAGAGAGAGAGAGAGAGAGAGAGAGAGAGAGAGAGAGAGAGAGAGAGAGTGTGTGTGTGTGTGTATGTGTGTAGCAGCTAGCAATTGTGACGTGCTAGTCTTTCGGGAGTTTTTGCTTAGATAAATCCAACTTCCTTGGCTTCTTCTTAGTCTGAATCCAACTTTTTGGGTGGCATATAGCTTTCCTGGGAAAATACACTAATGTCATTACAATATTTTGTTTGAGGTTACCTCTGTAATTGTGATTGATGATTTTAAAGAAATTAAACATTTTAATTTACATATATGTTTTAACAAAAAAAACATTTGACTGCTTACAAAACAAATTTTGATACTTTCACTGAATTATTTATACATACAAACCAAACAAGTGTTCCGCTTTAAGCACTAATTTAAGTTATAATCCTCATTCACATTATTATACTAGCGCATTTCATTTTCTTGGAAAGGTATACTTATTCGTCATGCTTTTCATGTATGGACTGAAATGACATTTTCTTGATAAGCTGAGGTACAATTCAGGGATTTCTCAAATAAGGTCTCATTAAAATAAAAAACAGTAAAAAAAAAACTAAATTTTATTTTTACATGCCCAAAATAAAACAATGCTACTTTTTGGCCCCTCCTCCGCTTTTTTTTTTTTTTTTTTCTTTCTGTATGTGAATCAACGAGTGAAAGTTATTATGTCTCAGCGCAAATAGAAAAGATAAGAAAGACAAAGGTCATTACAAAAATACAACGAAGGTAGCATGACTAAAAGATTACGAAGCCTAGAAATGGAGCAATACAAATACAGAAAGGTCCAAATTCCACTTGTGCAACTGAATAGTCAATGTTGCTAGTTTTTACGGAGTTATCATGTCTGTGCCTCCGCATTAATTCATGAAGCTCCCCTAATATCGCTTGGATATAAAAATAAATAAATAAATAAAAGCATACAGAGACATAAAATATATTTATATTTTTAAAATTAAATGATGAAGGTGAAAGCAGTTGTGCTTGTTTCCATCTAAATTAAGAGCGAAAGGCTTAATTAGGACCACTAGATTGAATGGAGCCAGACAATATTAATGCCCATTTGGCATTGCTTATCGTTCCTTTCAAGATGCATGCTAGTTTAAAAAATTGGAGTCATTAATGTGCTAGAAATCAAGGAGTATCAATAAGAAATCAGGGAGTTTATAACATACTTTAAAATAAATTAAATACAAAACATGAAGGTAGATGGCATATATTGTAATTTAGTTAATAAAAATAGAGGATATATATCTTACCAGTTTAGGTTTTAGTTAGATGGTTAAAATTATGTGAGTTTATGTCTAAGATATAAAAGTTGTAAAGATATCTATATGAAGAACCCAAAATGGCACAGTGCAACAAAAAGCCTGAGCACACAAAAATGACAAAAAGCCAAGATAATTTTATTCAAATAAAGAAGGGTACATAAGCTTGAAATTGGAAATGACGATCTAGTGTAGTAGGGGAGGAGCCCCCATACTTAGCCAACTTAAGGATCTTAGATAATACTTTTAATAATTAATAATATTATGGAATAGGGTCGAAAGAAAATCAACATAAGCAATGGCAATGATGACGGTTGCCTAATAGTTTGCAGATTCCTCCTTTCTCACAATCTGAAGTGCAAAATGTCCAGCATTTTCCACCGTTTGGGTTGTCATCCGCACCAGGGACACAATTTCCAAGTTCAGGATGATCAGTACAACACTTAGACCCTTCAACAGTTGCAATCTTCCAAACTGAAATTAAGGAAAAAAAAAAGGACAATTAATTAATTCGCCAAAAAAATTATAGTCTTATTATGAAATGAACCAAAAATTGAAAAACTAAAAGCCTCTTGAACAAACTCTGCAATATATAAAATTATATTACAAAATATTTACAAGAAAAACAAGTGTAGACATGAGTTTACGAGCTTGAACAAACTCTAGATTCTTAGTTTAAAAGTAATTAAAATTGATCCAATTTGGGTTTTCTATTGACTCATACATTGATATGATCAACGAAAAAGGAAAAAAAACCCTAATAGCTTGCATGCATGGACATCTGTTTGACCATATATATAGGAGATTGTAAATACTTAATTCAAAAGCCTAACTAACAGGAAAAAAAAAAATATATATATATATATATATATATGATTGAAGATCATTGAAACAAACCATTGGTGGTTGACAAGAGCACCAAAATGAGGACGAAACAAGGGATTGTAAACTTAGCCATCGTTTTTAACTAGAATTCACTTCACTTGTTCTGCTAAAAAGTTGAGACGATGTGCAATTTATATAGAGAGTTAAAATATATAGTCATAAATATATAATTACGTTCAAAATATATATGGTATTTTTTGGCAAATAGTGGGATTTTTGTCTGGAAATGGGAAATTAAAAAAATTGTTTGCGGGTGGAAATGAGGCAATATCTACAATACCTAGTTTAATCAGATATGTTTGGCTTTTGATCTTTCATACCTAATACTGACCCAACATAAATAGAAATAAATCCAATAAAGATCCCAGGTGGTTGAGAAGATGGGTTCAGAGGCCTATATTCTTTTGCAATATTCTAGGCCCATATATGTCAACTCCAACATTGAGATTTTTATTCAAGTAAAGAAGGGTATAGATGCTTCAAAGCGAAATTCTATAGTGACTAATGATAAGAAGAACATGAGTTTACGCACTTCACTTCTTCTGCCAAAAAAGTTGTGGCGATGTGCGGTTTATATGGAGAGTCGAAACAGTAAAATATAAAATATATATGGTCTTTTTAGGGAATTAGTTGACCTTAATTACGTTGTTACAAATGCTACCAATATATAAAGCTACGTTAACTATTGAAACGTTTGAGAATTAACCCAGTCTTAATCTTTTATGGGGTTTTTATCATTATTTTGAAATCAATTATCTTTCCTTTTCAAGATGCATGCTAGTTATTCCTGGTATGATACTTTCTTTTTAAAAAATTGGAGTCATTAATGTGCTAGAAATCAGGGAGTATCAATAAGAAATCAAGGAGTTTATGACATGCTTTAAAATAAATTAAATACAAAACATGAAGGTAGATCGCATATATTGTAATTTAGTTAATAATAATAGAGCATATATATCTTACCAATTTAGGTTTTAATTAGATGGTTAAAATTATGTGAGTTTATGTCTAGAATATAAAAGTAGTAAAGACAGCTATGTGAAGAACCCAAGACGGCATATTGCAACGGAAAGCCTGAGCACACGGAAATGACAAAATGCCAAGATAATTTTATTCAACTAAAGAAGGGTACATAAGCTTGAAATTGGAAATGACGATCTAGTCTAGTAGGGGAGGAGCCCCCCACCTACCCAACTTAAGGATCTTAGATAAAACTGTTAACTAATTAATAATATCATGGAATAGAGTTGAAAGAAAATCAACATAAGCAGTGGCAATGATGATGATCGCCAAATAGTTTGCAGATTCCTCCTTTCTCACAATCTGAAGTGCAAAATGTCCAGCATTTTCCACCGTTTGGGTTGTCATCCGCACCAGGGAAACACTTTCCAAGTTCAGGATGATCAGTACAACACTTAGACCCTTCAACAGTTGCAATCTTCCAAACTGAAATTATAAAAAAAAAAAGAAAAAAAAAAGAGACAATTAATTAATTCTCCAAAAAATTTATAGTCTTATTATGAAATGAACCAAAAATTAAAAAACAAAAAGCCTCTTGAACAAACGCTGCAATATATAAAATTATATTACAAAATATTTACGGGAAAAACAAGTGTAAACATGAGTTTACGCACTTGAACAAACTCTAGATTCTTAGATTAAAAGTAATTAAAATTGATCCAATTTGAATTTTTTATCCACTCATACATTGATACGATCAACCAAAAAGGAAAAAGAAAAAAAAAAACCCTAATAGCTTGCATGCATTGACATCTGTTTGACCATATATAGGAGATTGTAAATACTTTAATTGAAAAGCCTAACTAACAGGAAAAAAATAAAATATAAATGATTGAAGATTATTGAAACGAACCATTGGTGGTTGATAAGAGCACCAAAATAAGGACTAAACAAGGGATTGTAAACTTAGCCATCCTTTTTTCTTGAATTCACTTCACTTGTTCTGCTAAACAGTTGAGACAATGTGCGATTTATATAGAGAGTCCAAATATATAGTCATAAATATATAATTACGTTCAAAATATATATGGTATTTTTAGGGAATTAATTGACCTTAATTATTTTGTTACAAATGCTACAAATATATAAAGCTGAGTTGACTTCTGAGAATTAAGCCTAGTCTTCAATCACGTCGGCTGCAAAACTAGGAAAGGAAATGCATACTGTCTTTCTTTTATGGGGCTATTGTTATGGAAAGGAAACGCATACTTTCTTTCTTTTATGGGGTCATTGTTATTTCGGAATCAATTATCTTTCCTTTTCAAGATGCACTAGTTATTCCTGGTATGATACGGCCCCTAGGATCATTTTTGTTCTTGTAATTTGCTTTATTTTGTTAATCAAAAAAGTTGTCGTTTCTTCTATAAAAAGAAAATGAAAATCAAGCATAAATTATATCTTTTCCATACACTACTATCAAATTTTACACATGTTATGCATGTGAGTTCCACATTAAAATCCGTAATCTAATATATGAAAATTTTAGAATTAGATTAACTAGAGAGGAGTAGTTGATTTCTCTCTCTCTCTCTCTCTCTCTCTCTCTCTCTCTCTCTCTCTCTCTCTCTCTCTCTCTCTCTCTCTCTCTCCAGTTTCTCACTTGCCCAATTCAAGACTTTCCCTATAGATAGATATGACCCATATAGATACAGAGAGCTTCAGTTGACGAATTCCTCAAAAAATTTTATTTGAGGGACACCCATATAGGTCCCACTAAACCCTCAATAGGAGGGGATTGTATATACACTGCTACAAAAAGGGAAAAAGACGACCACAAACAAATAACGGCAGGATAAAATACCGTCGTTGTGTTTAGAAAGACGAGGGTAACAGAAAACCGTCGTGGATAAGTAACATAAACACCTAAAAAATAGAGATCCGCTTGGGTATTTTTAAAACACAACTCATCGAACTAAAAAAACGTCATCTTATTAAAAAGGTTTTCTAAAATAATGACAGCAGGTATGAAGCCACCGACGTAGAAGATTAAGACGACGGTTTACCAAAACAGCCGCCATGTTAACTCCTAAATAAACACGACCATCTGTTCTTAATTTGCGTCGTATAATTTAAACGGAATCCACGTCGTTATATTACAAAGTAGCATTGTCATAAAGCAATGTTCCATGACGGTAAAGATAAATTTATCGACGTCTTATTTGGGAGTGTACTACAACAATATCTGTAACACTTCTATCGTAAATATTAGTGGAGAACCACGTCTTTTTTTACTATATCAAGACATATTAAGTTACTACACGATGACGGTCCATATAAGTTAGTACTAACCACGTTGGTATGTTCAATTGGAGTCGTATAATATTACTTTACCACGTCGTGAAGTGAAAGGTATCGTCGTATTATTTCAATTAATACATTTGCAAATTGCTAAAAGGGTATGTTCAGAATCGTACTCGTCCTGAAGGTTGCATTGCTGAGCGGTGTATAGCTGAAGAAATTGTAGAGTTTTGCACCGAGTATTTATCTGATGTTAGTACAGTTGGAGTGCCATCAAGCTAGAAGATGGGAGTTTCAAAGCCAGTATCAGGTTGCACAGTGAGCTTAATTGATCGAGACTTGTTGAACTAGGCACATTTATATGTCTTGGAGAATACGGAGGAAGTCCTACCTTATATCGAGTATGAGTTTTATTCTTTAAGATATATGATTAATTTGCAGGTTCAAAGTGAACTTAATGGGGAAGAAAATAACGGCGTATCAGAAAATTTGAGGTGGCTAGCAGCTAGTCCAAGCATGGCAGTGCCATCATATAGGAGCTATCTTATTAATGGTGTTAAATTTAACACTAAGGCACAAGATGATGTGCAAACTGTCCAAAATAGTGGAGTTTATTTACCTACACATACTATGCAAGTTGCTAGTGCCAAGGATAAAAACCCTATTGTCTCCAATATGGATTTTTGTGGTGTCATTCAAGAAATTTGGGACCGTGACTACCAAAAGTTTAGAATCCCAGTCTTAAGGTGTGATTGGATAGATAATACTTCAGGCCTTGTAGTCGATGAACCTAGATTTACTCTTGTAGATCTGAGTAAAATTGGATATAGGAATGACCAATTTGTTATGGCTTCAAAAGTCAAACAAGTATCTTTTATTGACAACCCAATGCATTGTGGTTGGTCGGTAGTGTTAACAATGCCTAATAGAGAATATAATGATGTTATTGGTGATGATGTGCTAGGTGATATTAGAATTGAGTGTTAGCCATTTACTAGAGGGATACCAAATGTTGACACATTTGATGACCTAATGGGTAAGTTTGGGAGTGAAAATATTAGAGATGAGTGTGAAGATATATGGATTGATTGATTGTTGTAATGTATGACATTAGTTATGCAGTTAATTATATGACATTAATTAATAGCTCTATATATCATTTTAATTCGGATAACATTTTCATTATGCAAGCTTTGGGCAAACAAATTAAAAATACTGGGTTAAAGGTGTACAATACAACAGTTCAGTTAAAAAATCACAAAAACAGATGTCTAAAACATAACCAACGTCGTATTTTTATAAATAACGTGGAATGACACTACAAAAGTCCGTAAAGAAATAAAAACCGCCGTTTGAAAAAGAAAACATGTTGGTTAATTAAAATTAAATTACACAGGTTAATAAATATTACCAAAAAAGATGGTCATGAAAATAATGCACATCGTAGATTTAAGAATACCACAACGGAACAGTGCTCCAACTAACGAATTTTGAAAAACACTACTTCCACCGATTAATAATTACCGTCGTCTAATGTTGGAAATAAAGGCAACTCAGTTTCATTAACTGTCGTGACACTCTTCTGCACGTCGGTTAGGCTAAAACAATTGACGTCTCAGAGAATACACACGTCAAAGAGGGTTATAAAAGCGACTTTTAAGAGGCCAACCACGTCAAGACCTACACAAAAACCGACACGGTAAGTAACATAACAACGTCGACAAATTGGATGCTTGGGACGTAGTGAAGAACATAACCATGATCGTTGTTTTATATTAACCATCGTACAAGCACTAATCCACGGCGTTTCTTTTCCTGTTCACGCCGTCAAAATAATTTTTAATCTCTTACCACAGGAGTCATGGTTAGGAGTTGTTACATCGTTTTTCAATAAAAGGTGTGTCATGTTAAATCTTTAAGATGTCAGTGTTTTTAAAAAAAAAAAACGTTTGCTAACTTTGTCCAATGGGCTTTTTTTACCATTTAAACGTCGGTTCTCGCAAGAAACGGACGTGGAATATATTTAAAAAGATGATTTTTTCCTCCCTAGCGACGTGGTTAATACATTTTACGTCAGTTATGGTATGATTTTTGACATGTAATATACTTTAGACGTCTATTCTTTTCTGTAAGTGTCGTCTAAGTTTGTCGAAGTTTTTATTTTTTTGCATTTTTATATATTTTAGACATCAATTTTTTATTTTATTTAGTCAACGTAGTATATGTTAACCACGACGGTTTCTACCACTACTACATTTTACACTTTGCGCGACGAAGAGAATTTCGTCGCGCAAAATACATTGTAGTCGCACAAATTTTAACGCGACAGAAACTTCGTCGCGCAGAATCCGTCGAGCAAAGATCGTGAAGAAAGACTTTGCGCGACCAAGTTTTTTCATTGGTCGCGCAAAGTGACTTTGCGCGACAAAAAAATATTGGTCGCGCAAAGTAACTTTGCGCGACGAAAACATATTGGTCGCGCAAAACTTTGCGCGACGAAACACATTGGTCGCGCAGAGGTTTGCGCGACGAAAAATATTTGTCGCGCAAAATTTTGCGCGACGAAACACATTGGTCGCTCAAAGGTTTGCGCGACGAAAAATATTTGTCGCGCAAAGTCTCAAAAAAATTTATAAAAATAAAAAATTCCCGCGTCTCATTTTTGGTACCCGCCTACATTTTTAGAGTTTTGTGCGACGAATACTAATGTCTCGCAAATATTTGCGCGACGAAATATTTTTTGTGTTTTAAATTTTTTTAATTAAAATAAACTAATTTAATAGTTTGCGCTACAAAATATTTTGTCGCGCAAGGTTTTTGACTTTTTATTTTATTATTTCTTTAATATTAATTTATTTATATTAATTTATTCAAATTTTTACTTTTTAAATTTAATTTAATTGTATGATTTTTTTTTAAATCACTTTAATTTAAATTGATATTAATTTTTTCAAATCTTTACTTTTTAAATTTAATTTAATTGTAAGATTTTTCTTAATTACTTTAATTTAAATTGACATATTCAAAATAAAATTACATATGAAAAATAGTGATCAAATTATCCAAGAAATATGTTTTGATAGCTTCCTAATCCTCAACTTTAGCCATCAAAGTCTCAATGATTACCTACAAAAAAATAAATATGGTCAAATAACAACAACAACAAAAAAAAGAATGCATAATCTCCTCTAAAATTGTTATACCACAAATCCAACCCAAACTCCAATCTCTCCCTTTTACTCAACCCCAAACCCCACACAAACTCAAAACTAACTCCAAAAACACATATTAATGAAAAAAATTTCAAATTTGGAGAGAATATATCTTTTGGCAAGATTGAGAAGGAGAAGTGAGTGTGAGAGAATTAGATAAGATAGTGATAGAGAGATGAGAGAGTGAGAGATAGTGAAAAGATAGATGAGAGAGTGAGTGAGAGTGAGAGATAGTGAAGAGAGATATGAGAGATTAAGTGAGAGGAGTGAGTGTGAGAGAAAGGGTGGAATTTGGGGAGAGGGAAAGAGAGAGGAGAGGTAAGAGTAGAGAAAGACATTGAGAAAATGGTGGATGAGTAATTTCGGTTTTAAAAATCGTATCACTTTGCGCGACGAAATATATTGTTGGTCGCGCAAAGTTTTGCGCGACGAAACGTATTGGTCTCGCAAGTTTTGCGCGACGAATATAGGAATATTGGTCTCGCAAAGTCTAAAAAAAAATTATTATTTTTTTAAAAAATTCCCGCATCCCATTTTTGGTACCCGCCACAATTTAACTTTGCGCGACGAAAAATATATATTGGTCGCGCAAAGTCTAAAAAAAAAAAAATTTTTTAAAAAAATCCCGCATCCCATTTTTGGTACCCACCAAAATTTAACTTTGCGCGACGAATATAGGAATATTTGTGGCGCAAAGTCTAAAAAAAATAATTATTTTTTTTAAAAAATTCCCGCATCCCATTTTTGGTACCCGCCAAAATTTTTAAATTTTTGCGCGACGAAAAGTACATATTGGTCGCGCAAAGTCTAAAACAATTATATACAAAAAGTCCCGCGTCCCATTTTTGGTACCCGCCCAAATTTTTGCGCGACGAAAAATATATATTGGTCGCGCAAAGTTTTGAGCAACAAAAAATATTGGTCGCGCAAAGTCTAAAGTTTTTTAAAAATAATTATAAAAAAAAAACCCGCGTCCCATTTTTGGTACTCGCCCAAATTTTTTGATTTTGCACGACGAACTGTTGGTCGCGCAAACTTTTGAGAGACGAAAACGTAGCACAATATTTATAAAAATAATTATTTTTGAATAAGAAAAAATAAAAAATAATTATGATTTAAAATATAATTAAGGTGAAAGCTACTTAATAAATGTATATACTATTCAATTTCTTAACACGTACAAAATAAATAAATTTAAAGCTATTTAATAAAAATATATATATACACACACCATTCAACGATCCAACCGTAAGACTTGTTTGTATATACTTCAAGATCGTATAACCCAAAAATCGCAAAAAACAAATATTCAGAGATCTAGTAACGGGACAAAACTTTTCGATAGTTATAAATGAAAAATCACGATTTAACGGTTATTTTAACTCCGATTTTGATGATTTTTTTACAGCTACACTCCTTGACCCTATATGAATACAATGACTGAATTTGATCTTCAATTTAAAACATTTGCACTAGTGGATACCACAAAATCTTATGTTATATTTAACGAAAGTATAAATAAACTCTTAATTGTTAGTGAATATATTGTTTTGATGGCATACACATTCTACGAAACTAGTTTCAACGATCCAACCGTCAAACTTGTTTGTTTATACTTCGAGATCATATACGCAAAAATCGAAAAAAATAAACATTCAGAGATCAAGTAAAGGAACAAAACTTTTCAACAGTTATAAATGAAAATTCATGATTTAACGGTTATTTTAACTCCGATTTTGATGATTTTTTACAGCTACACTCCTTGACCCTATATGAATACAATGACTGAATTTGATCTTTAATTTAAAATATTTACACTAGTGGATACCACAAAATCTTATGTTATATTTAACGAAAGTATAAATAAACTCTTAATTGTTAGTGAATATATTATTTTGATGGCATATGCATTCAAATAAACTAGTTTCAACGATCCAACCATCAAACTTGTTTGTTTATACTTCGAGATCATATACGCCAAAAATCAGAAAAAATAAACATTCAGAGATCAAGTAATGGGACAAAACTTTTCGACGGTTATAATGAAAAATCACGATTTAACGGTTATTTTAACTCCGATTTGGATGATTTTTTACAGCTACACTCCTTGACCCTATATGAATACAATGAACTAATTCGATCGTCAATTTAAAATATATATTTTCTAACAAAAACCCAATCCGAACAACAATAATATATTTTTCTAACAAAAATCCGATCCGATCTAAAATAATAAATTTAAAGCTACTTAATAAATATATATACCGTTTAATTTCTTAAGTGTTATGCATACAAAATAAAAAACAAAAATAAATTGGTTTAGGTGACAAAATGTTTGGATTACGTCATGCAAAGATTTTAAAAAAATAATTTTTTTATTTTATTTATTTTTATAAGGACTTTGCGCTACGAAGTTTACTTTTCGTCGCGCAAAGTCACTTTGAGCAACGAATTATTTTTCGTCGCGCAAAATTGGTCGCGCAAGACTTTGAGCGACGATGTATTGTCGTTGCGCAAAAGTTTGTCGCGCGAAGTGACTTTGCGCGACGAATTATTTTTCGTCGCACAAAATTTGGTCGCGCAAGACTTTGAGTGACGAAGTTTCAAGTTTCGTCGCGCAAAGTGACTTTGAGCTACGAATAGTTTTTCGTCGCGCAAAATTTGGTCGCGCAAAGGGTTTTTTTTACTAGTGTACGTTAGACACGAGGGTATTCCTTCAAATAGAGACGTGGATAACTTTTTTTATGTCAGCGTTTATGTAGTTCTTGATATGTAACATTCTTTAGACGTCTCTGTTTTTTAAAAACCGTCGTATAATGTTGTCGAAGTTTTCTTTTTATGCTATTTATATATTAATTAGACGTCGGTTATTATTTTGGTATGATGTTGAATGTCTTAACAACGTCGGTAATTTGCCGTCGTTGTTTTATGTATCAAAAGATGGCGGTCGATTTCATGACGGTTTGAAAACCTTCTTGACGATGAGAATTCTCGTCGTCTATTTCAATTTTTGTAGTAATGATATATATATGCATTTGAAAACTAATTAATAGAGCTTTTTAGTGAAATTTATATCTCAATTGGTTCATACTTAAAAAATTAATTGTGATTGCAGCTTTTATTGTTTTTGTCATGAATTACGAATGAAAGTACTATTTTTTATTTTTTTTTAGTGTTATTTTCATCTTAAACAAATTTCTGAACTTTTACACCACCAACTCTTGAGGTAACAATCAGGTATTGATGATAGTAAAGACTAGAAGTTAACATTCACCTGAAAATTTTAAGAGGACTAGAGAAGTTTATAAGGAGCTCTCATATCAAAGAATGAGTAACAAAGTTTGCCTAGAAATTAATAGCCCAAAATTTCATAAACATCGACTTTATTTCAAGAATAAGATACACACGACAAAAAATTAAGCATTCCCTTGTGCATCTTAAAATATATTCTTCGTCTCTATGGAATTAATAAGGCCAAACATCCCATGTGCGCGATGATGATCCTTAGCAATTCATCTTATTGCCAAACAAGGCATGTTGGCTAGGAAGTTATTTTCATATTAATATGGAGATTTTATGGTGTTTGCCACATCAATGACAAAGCGGTACTTAACATCAGCCTTGGCAACTCAAGGGCAGTGTTCACATAATCCATTGGAATAACTTCAACATCTGCTGTGATATTGTGCTTTGCTGCAAAGTCTATCATCTCTTGGGTCTCTTTCATTCCCCCAATTGCACTGCCAGCAACAAGCTTCCTCCCTAGTAATTAAATCACAGAATTTAGTTTATTTTGGTCTTAGAGATAGAGTTTAGATTACGCTGAAAAAAAATAGTAATGAGCAAAACTAGGCCGAAAATAAAATGAACTTACCCAACAGCTTCCTTCTTCTTATTGGGGGAGGTACTTATCACAGTAACTTTTGCTCCAACAGCTTTGGCAAACTTCACGGCCATATGGCCAAGGCCACCAAGCCCCACCACACCCAAATGCTTACCAGGCTCCATCAGTCCAAAGTATCTCATAGGGCTGTAAACTGTGATCCCAGCACACAGCATTGGGGCAGTACCTTGTAGTGGAAGGTTTTTGGGGATTTGAACGACGAAGTGCTCATCGACTACTATCTTGTCGGAGTATCCACCGAAGGTTCTTGATCCGTCTTCGTGGTGTTTGTTGTAGGTCCACACCATTTTGGGGCAGTAGTTTTCCAGGTCCTGTGTACAGTTGTCGAATGAGCGACATGAACCCACCATGCACCCAACTCCGGCTATGTCTCCTACTTTGAATTTTGTGACATTGCGCCCCACCTTTGTCACTTCTCCTACAATCTCGTGTCTGCAAAATTTCGATGAAAATGCATATTATTTTCCGAGTTATTTTCATGCCTTCTCATTATTTATAGGGTGACATTTGAGATTAAACTCCATGTACTAAGCTTAGTTGAACCAATAAGTTAAATAATGTACCCTGGGACAATGGGATATATGGTCATTCCCACTTCGTCCTTAGCGAGGTGAAGGTCTGAGTGGCAAATTCCACAATAGAGTATCTTCATGCTGATATCATTATCACCATTACCTCTGCAAGTACCCCAAAAAATAAAAAAACCACACAAGTTTGGTGAAGCCTATATCTTAAGCATTAATAATTCAAAATGAGGTCTATAGTAAGATTTAGCGAAATGGTGTGGAAAGGAAAGAACAAGTAACTCAAATACCTCCTGGTGAAGTGGAAGGGAGAAAGAACACCAGAGGAATCTCTAGCTGCCCATCCATAGGCTTTCACTGCTTGTTCTTCGGCCCCTGTTAATTCTTGAGACATTATTGTACCTTAATCAATATTGTGTATGATCTGTATGTGTACCTTGAGAGAATTGAAATGAGGCAGAGTGTTGTGGTGTCTTGGTTGGGGGTTTACGAAGAGATATGGTTGGGTAAGCTTCAAGAAAGAAAGTAATGCACCAGTTGGCGGAAATATTATATCATATGCATATTTGAAACTGTGAGAATCAGCAATGACGTAGTGCGATCGACTTGCCGGCCATGTATGAATTTTCTGCTCCTACTTTTCAAACCATTTTAAAAGTTTTTACCCCATCCTCAAGCCAAAGAACATGCGTTGACCAAATCAACGGAGCCACCAAGACAAAATTATGTAAGGGGAGAAGAAAAACCACAAGTCTTAATTGGAAGAGTCTTGCCTCTTGGAACATATTTGATTACCTTATGAAGATAGAGGCATCCACAGGGAGAGGATTAAATCGAGAGAGGAGATCAGTTTAGGAGGAGATCGGTTGGAGTGAATCTCATTTATTTTTTTTATCTGCTAAAAGTGTAACGTTGGATTTAATATCTAGTTTGGAGATTCTCTTAGTTTGTTGGCCTCTTGGAATCGGTGGTGTAGATGTCATGTTGATGTATTTGATTGTATTATTAAAGTTTATCTAATGAAATTTCTGTTTGATAAAAAAAAAATTGTTGGATCTGATCTTATTTCTAAAGGGGATTATTTATATACATACACACATATGTTATAACATCAATTTTTAAAGATATGTTATGTATAGGCATATATAACTCTCTCAATCTTGGTGAAAATTGATCCAACAATTATATATGCGAGCATCTTTAAGAGAATCTCCAAGGGAGATGTCAAATATGAAACATTAAATTTGAATTTGATGGCTTATGTTGTAATTTGATATATAATAAAGTTTTACATTCCACCTGATATCTCAAATTAAAATATTATTTTATTATATGAGGATTGATTGATTTATTATTTTCTAGTCATATTAATTAAAAATAATAATTAAATAATTAAATAACATCACAAAGTCAAACATAAAAAAAATTACAGCAGAATGGAGACATTATTCCACTTTGAATTTAAGGAGATGCTTCATCATGATTATTTATGGTTTTTGCCACATCAATGACAAAACGATACTTAACGTCACCCTTGTCAAGTCGGTCAAGGGCAGTGTTCACATAATCCATTGGAACAACTTCCACATCTGCTGTGATATTGTGTTTTGCTGCAAAATCTATCATCTCTTGTGTCTCTTTTAGTCCTCCCATAGCACTACCCGCAATAAGTTTCCTCCCTGTTTTTTTACCCACCAAAAAAAAAACAAACAAACAAACTCCCGATATCAATTACATCAATTTGAAATCACTATTTTGTGAAAAAAATAATAATAATAATAACCAAATAACAAGAAAGCAGAAAAAAATTAATAATAATAATAAGGGAAGGGAAATTACGTACCCATAATTATAGGAAAGACTGGTAGCTCAGGAGGCTGAATTGGAGCACCCACCAAAATTAGTTTTCCACTAGTCTTGAGCAAACCAATCAAAGGCAAGAGAGGGTGAGGGGATGAAACGGTGTCAATGATACCATCCATAGTTCCCATGGCAGCCTAAAAATATTATATGAAAATTAGTATTATACTGAACACATTGGCTTTTTTTCTTTGCGCTTGAGGGCAATGTAAACAATTTTTTAATAAATAAAAAAACTTATTAATTACCTCTAGTTGCTCCTGATCATGACTGACCAAAAAAGAATCAGCACCAAGCCTTTCCACTGCTTCCTTCTGCTTGCTTGGAGAAGAACTTACCACCGTGACCTTCACACCAAACGCTTTGGCAAACTTCACGGCCATGTGACCTAGGCCGCCAAGCCCGACCACACCCAAGTGCGTGGTGGACTTCGAGAGGCCAAAATGTTTCAGGGGGCTGTACACGGTAATCCCGGCACACAACAATGGGGCAGTACCAGCTAATGCAAAACCATTTGGGATTAGGACTGCATAGCGCTCCTCCACAACCATGTTATCAGAATACCCACCAAAGGCTCTTGTCCCATCTTCATGCTGTCCTTGGAAGGTCCATAACATTTTGGGACAATAATTTTCCAAGTCTTGTTTGCAGTTATCGCATGAGCCACATGAACCTACTATGCACCCCACTCCGGCTATATCCCCAACTCTAAATTTAGTGACATTTTTCCCAGTTCTTGTCACTTGCCCCACAATCTCATGCCTACAAAAATCATCAAAAAAAGAAAAGAAAAATTTATTCATTAAATTTTACAATATAGTGTAATCCAGCTTCATCACCTGAAAAGAAATTTTACCCGGGGACAGTTGGATAGAGGGTCGGCCATATTTTGTTCTTGACCAGATGAATGTCTCCATGGCAAATTCCACAGTAGAGTATCTTTACGGTGATATCATCATCGCTGTTAGCTCTGAACACAAAAGCATGCAACGATCGTCTTGTTAAGTAAAAAATTAAGCTAGTTTTAGCGCAAATACGATAAACCAAATTGCCCATCGTAGATAAAAGATTTCGAGTCTCTCCATCCATTAACAATTGGTTTTACGTACGTTGATTATGAAAAAAGAAAAAGTTTGAGTTACCTCCGAGTGAAGTGAAAGGGGGAGAGAACTCCCGAGGAATCTCTAGCAGCCCATCCATAGGCATTGACAGGTGATTTTGCTTCAGATGCTGCTTTAGTCATTGGCCCTATGTTGAGAGATTGATGAAAGACGTGAAAGCTAGCTCCAATTTACCGAAGATTAAAAGTTGTTTTGGATTTGAGATGAGTATATATTTATAGCAATAATTTCGCAGGATTAGAATGTAGAAGTATATGCAACAGATGTGTTAAGCAATGACGTTTTTTCTACCTACTTTTCAAAACCTTTACCTTCTTATGATGTGTATGAGAGATTCAAACTCCGAAAATGGACTTAAGTGTTGGATTTTGATATTTATTTTATTATAAGATTCAAACCTTTATTATTAGTTTAAATAATAATATGAAGAGTAATAACTGTTGGATTCAAAAGGACAGTAATAATCTTTTATTAAAGATTTTCGTGAAGTCATGTCTCATGTAAATGAGAAATTTTTGTATCCTTGTAGTCTTCTCTTACTTTTCTTCTATTAATGGACAATCTGATAAACTCTTGGCATCCCGGTTACAGTGCATCTCTTGACATCACATGTCAGATCTTTCTAGTTCGATTTTTGTTTTATATAATGGTTTATATTTTATATCAATAAACATTCACTGCAAACTGTATCATAAACATGTCACGTGGCAAAACACTTAGGTCTTGCTCATTAATTTAACTCGAGATATATCATCGTCATCATTCTCAACACTTGACACATATCCATGTATAACCATTGTTTTATAAATACAAAGTAAAAAAGTTAACTATGGTTATGCCTATGGACATATGTCAAGTATTAAAAAATGTGATAATAATACACCTTAGGTTAAAGCGGTGAACAAAAATATTTCAGTTTTGAGTTTAACTTGCTAAAACACCCAACCCTAGTACTCTTGGCATCCCGATTATTGTGCCCATTCTAATAGCGTACCTCTTAATTCTGAAATTTAGAAATTAGGGAGTATCAATAACAAATCAGGAAGTTAACGACTTGCTTTAAAATAAATTAAATACAAAATATGACGATAGATCGCATATATTGTAATTTAGTTAATAATAATAGGGCATATTGAAAATGGTACTCAGGTGACGAGGGGTAATTTAAATGACACAACCAGGACACAATGACCTTCACACACTTTAGAACTTGACCAAGCACACTTATGACTAGTCAACTGATAGTCATAAACAATCACAATCAAGATTGCACACAAATCATGCCACAAGGTACCTGCAACACTAGAAGATTACTAGTGACAACCTAGGCACTCAGAAGGACCCGTCAATCTAGGCGTCCCCAGTGCTAGCAACAACTATAGTGAAAGTGTGTGAAATCATCTTAATCAAGTAAACAGCAAACATCAGATACAGCTAACTAGTCAACTACCAAGAACATAAACCCAGAAAAATTACAGATATGCAAAGCAGAATTTGTTCACCCAGAAACCCACCATTGGGAAAAACTGGGGGTCATCAACCGACCAGGCAATCCACTAAGTAGAAAAAGATTCTTACAAAGGAAACACAATCAAGCTCAAGAAACACCTAGGTCTATTTAGGTAGATGAGCAATACCTCCTTCATGCAATCTTCTTCTCCAACTTAGCAAAGCTTGAAGCTCAGTTCATCATGGCAATGGCAGCTCCTTCTCCAGCTCGTTCATCCCATGGCACTAGCTTACAAGCTCCAACTCAAACTGAAACCAGAATTTGGATTCAAAAGAGAATGAACAATTTCTTCAAGAAACCATACTCTTGAATAAATCAATCTTGAATCTGACCTAGATATATATGAGAGTGTTTGATCTAGCAAGATGAGGTTTTCATATTTCAAATGCAGTTTTCAAAAGGAAACATTTTGGAAAACTCAAAGATGAAAAATATGAAGGTTACACTTGATGAAGAAGAGAAAGTTTACAAAGAAACTTTCCAAAACTTGCCTACAAAAGTGACGGCTCCAAAAGAGGAAATTGATAGCCTTTAAAGACAAAAATTCCCTTAGGTCAGAATACCCACATGGCAGCAGAGAGAGAAAGGAGAATAGGACAAAAAGGTTTGTTATCCAGCTAGAAATCCTACAGAGTAAGGATGACTAGCCATACGAGAAACAGATGACTAGTCATCATTTTATAAAAACAGTTTTAATGCCATGATATGCAATGCATACTTACCTTTGTCAAATTGCTTGAATCTTCATAGGATAGTTGTTAGTTAAGAACACCTAGAGAAGCTATTCTTAATCTAAGCTTGAGCTTGATAAACATAATAAAAATCCTATTACAAAATTGTCAAGGGAAGCCAAAAGAAATAACTCAAAATAAATACATTAACACATATATATCTTACAAGTTTGGGTTTTAGTTAGATGTTTAAAAATATGTGAGTTTATGTCTAGGATATAAAAGTTGCAGGGTATCTATGTAGAAAGCACACCATAAAAAACAGATGAACAATTTCATTTACGGCGTGCACTGAATGCACGTCACACCATAAATACTGATCTCATACGGCGAGCGTTGAATGCACTGTGTAAATGATGCGCCGTAAATACTTAGTTTTCTTGTAGTGTATGAGAAGAACCCAAGACGACACATCGAAATTGATGGTTTATTTCAAACACCGAAAAAAAAATAAAGAAATGAGCGTATGTAAGTGAATCGGGAAGGGATGCTTGAGCACACAAAAATAACCAAACAGCCAAGATAATTTTATTCAACTAAAGAAGGGAACATATGCTTGAAATAAGAGATGACAATCTAGGCTGGGTAGGGGGAGATGACGATCCAGGCTAGTGGGGGAGGAGCCCCCCTACCTAGCCAACTTAAGGATCTTAGATAAAAATGTTAACTAAATAATATTATGCAATAGGGTTGAAAGAAAATCAACATAAGCAATGGCAATGATGATGGTCGCCAAATAGTTTGCAGATGCCTCCTTTCTCACAACCTGAAGTGCAAAATTTTCAGCATTTTCCACCGTTTGGGTTGTCATCCGCACCAGGGACACACTTTCCAAGTTCAGGATGATCAGTACAACACTTGGAACCTTCAACAGTTGCTATCTTCCAAACTGAAAATAAAAAAAATAAATAAAAACACTATTAATTAATTCTTCAAAAAGATTATAATCTTAGCGCGACATGAACCAAAAATAAAAAAAACAAAATAGTAACATTGACTTGTGCAATATATAAAATTATATTACAAAATATTTACGGAAAAAATAAATGTAAACATGGGTTTATGCACTTGAATAAACCCTAGATTCTTAGATTAATAGTAATTAAAATTGATTCAATATGAGTTTTCTATCGACTCATACACTGATATGATCAACCAAAAAGAAAAAAGAAATAATAAAAAACCCTAATAGCTTGCATGCATGGACATCTGTTTGACCATATATATAGGAGATTGTAAATACTTAATTGAAAAGCCTAACTAATAGGAAAAGAATAAAATATATATGATTGAAGATCATTGACAAGAGCACCAAAATAAGGACGAAACAAGGGATTGTAAATTTGGCCATCGTTTTTTTCTAGAATTCACTTCACTTGTTCTGCTAAAAAGTTGAGACGATGTGCGATTTATATAGAGAATCAAAATATATAATCATAAATATATAATTACGTTCAAAATATATATGGTATTTTTAGGGAATTAATTGACCTTAATTACGTGGTTACAAATGCTACAAATATATATAGCTGAGTTGACTTTTGAGAATTAAGCCTAGTCTTCAATCACGTCGGCTGCAAAACTAGGAAATGAAACGCATACTTTCTTTCTTTTATAGGGTTTTTATTATTATTTCAAAATCAATTATCTTTCCTTTCAAGATGCATGCTAGTTATTCCTCGTAGTAGTATGATACTTCTCCGTAGGATAGGATCATTTTTGTTCTTGTAATTTGCTTCACAATAACGTTTCCGTTTCTTCTATAAAAAGTAGAAAAAGAAAATAGTACCAAAATCAAGCAGAAATTATATCTTTTCCAGCTCTTCTGGTACCAAAGAGGATGATGCTGCCGTCTAGCTTTTTCAAATCCCAAACAACCAACTATAATTTCAACCATTGAACAAGCTTTTTCAAATCTCAATTTGCAATATTGATAAATAGTTGTTTGGGATTATTGAAAATTGAAATTTTAAGAATTTATGTGTTTCGCATCTAAATGAGGATTGGATTGGCTCTAGTTTGGTTGTATTTATGTGTTCTGTAATTTTCTTGCTCTGTTGCTTGTTATTTTTGTTCTTCTTCTAGGAATTTTTGCGAGTATTTCAAAATACAAAAAGAAATTTTATTACTTAATTATGTTGAATTGAATTTTCCAAATGGTTTGGTTTGTTTATCTATTTAAAACTGAAATTATTTTATGTATTTATTATATATATGAATTTATTATATTATATGTGTTAATATCTATTTGATTGGGTTTTAATTTTGTGTTATTGTTGTGGTCTTATAATTGCTTTTAATATCACAGTCCTGATCTCTTGAACTACAGGAGTCCAAAAGATTTGTGGTCACTCACCGTTGGATGTAAATTCACCGTTGGATGTAAATTTAACAGTTCACTCACTCTTGCACTCTTTTTAAGAAACTTTTTTGAACCATTGGATTAATATCTAACGGTGAGTGATCACAATCTCTTGAACTCCTGTGGTCCAAGATATCGAGACTCTTAATATCATTTCCATACCGTTGGCATCTAAATATTTGAGTCCAAAAATTACTTGTGTCAGTTTTGGTTGACCAATTTCTGTTTTGCATTTGCTATATTGGTTTTGCCAACTAACTTAAAAATTTTATAGCTATTAATTTCTGAAAAATGGGCAGAACTTTTAATGTTCTTTATTACAATTGGTTTAATGCCTTTGAGAAGCAACCAACTATAAAAAGCCTTATTTTAGAGTATGAGAAAAACGTTGGAGCAACATTGGCACCTTTCTCCAATTTGTTTTCTTTTATCAGGAGAAAGATTTGAGTTGTTTATTCGATCCAAGTACATTGCGAGTGTATACATATGAGGGTCATAAGTTGTTGTATTCAGGAGGGTAGGCCGCCATACAACTTTGCTACATCGAGGCATTGTCTCTGAGGGGCAAAATTTACATTAAAATCCATAATTTAATATATGAAAATCCAAGAATTAGATTGATTATGTGGTTTGGATCATTGAAAAAAATTTCGTAGGGAACCTTATAAAGTGTCCCTCAAAAGAAGGGGACTATATATATATAGTTCTTTTGTATCGGTGTGTATTATTGTTGAACTTTTTTTTGAGATGTTTTTACTTGTATTGATAACAAAGCTATAATGCAACGTTTTCATGATTAGAAAAATTAGTTGTGGTTATAGCTTGTATTGTGTTTATACCACGTGACTATAATTACCCGATGATGACAGTAAAATGAAAAATTAATACTTAATAATTACCTCTAGTTGCTCCTGATTATGACTGACCAAAAAAGAATCAGCACCAAGCCTTTCCACTGCTTCTTTCTTCTTAATGCAAAACCATGGGGTAGTACCAGCTAATGCAAAACCATTTGGGATTAGGATTGCATAGCGCTCTTCGACAACCATGTTATCTGAATATACCCACCAAAGGCTCTTGTCCCATCTTCATGATGTCCATTGAGGGTCCATAACATTTTGCAATGTATATCATTTCAATAGATTTACAATCTTTTGTATTGATTGATATATTATTCCAATAAATTTGCAATGTAATTTTTTTTGGGTTCAAAGAGTAAATAATAATAAAAGGTTGTGGGGGCTTTTTCTTTTCGGCAACTATGGATGGGTCTGGGTTGCTGTAAAGAGCAAATAGATGGATCTGCCCTTGTGTCTGAGTTCAAGGATGAGAGGTGATGCTTGCTCTCTCTGGATGATGTGTGTTGTCACATCCCGGGATCGACTCCGCCGTAGCACGATATTGTCCGCTTTGAGCCACCCTCTCTGCCCTCACAGTTTTGTTTCTGGGAACTCACGAGCAACTTCTTAGTGGGTCACCCATCTTGGAATTGTTCTAGCCCCAACTCGCTTAACTTCGGAGTTCCCATGACTCCAAAGCCAGTGAGCTCCTAAAAGGCCTCGTGCTAGATGGAGGTGGGCATTTACATATAAGGCACATCACCCCCTCTCCGTTGGTTGATGTGGGATGTTACAATCCACCCCCCTTAATTATCACATCCTGAGATCGACTCTGCCGGAGAACTATATTGTCCATTTTGGGCCATCCTCTCTACCCTCACGGTTAGTTTCTAGGAACTCATGGGCAACTTCCTAGTGGGTCACCCATTTTGGGATTGCTCTAGCCCTAACTCGCTTAACTTCGGAGTTCCTATGACTCCGAAGCTAGTGAACTCCCAAAAGGCCTCGTGCTAGATGGAGGTGGGCATTTACAAATAAGGCACATCACCCCTCTCCTTTGGTTGATGTGGGATGTTACAATTTACCCCCCTTAATTGTCACATCTCGATATCGACTCTGCCGGAACACAATATTGTCTGTTTTGGGCCACCTTCTCTGCCCTCACGGTTTTGTTTTTGGGAACTCACGGGCAACTTCCCAATGGGTCACCCATCCTGGGATTGCTCTAGCCCCAACTCCCTTAACTTCGGAGTTCCCATGACTCCGAAGCTAATAACTCCCAAAAGGCCTCGTGCTAGATGGAGGTGGGCATTTACATATAAAGCACATCACCCCATCTCGTGCTAGATGAAGGTGGCCATTTACATATAAGGCACATCACCCCATCTCCGTTGGTTGATGTGGGATTTTACAATCCACCCCCTTAATTGTCACATCTTGAGATCAGCTCTGCCAAAGCACGATATTATCCGTTTTAGGCCACCCTCTCTGCCCTCACGGTTTTGTTTCTGGGAACTCACGGACAACTTCCCAGTGGGTCACCCATCCTGGAATTGCTCTAGCCCAACTCACTTAACTTCAGAGTTCTTATGACTCCGAAGTTAGTGAGCTCCCAAAAGGCCTCGTGCTAGCTAGAGGTGAGCATGTACATATAAGGCACATTACCCCCTCTCCGTTGGTCGATGTGGGATGTTACATGTGTGATGATAGGTAGGAGATGCCCTTTTTTTATAGGGGTTGGAAGCTCCTTCTTCCCAAGAAACCCTAGCTGGTTCCTCCCCAATCTGCCAAGTCTTCTCTTCCCTTTCTCTTTTCCTCCTTCGATTCATCCTCATTTTTGTGAAATCCTTCTCAGTCCAAACACACATAGACAAGATTTTTGGGAGCTCTAGAGCCTTCATGCAGCTGTTCCAGTGGCTATCTCCTATCTTTGGCTATTACCTTACCTTCTTTCCTCCCATATTTCATGGCAAGAGCTAGTGGGAGAAATAAAATGGGTAAGGGCGTTGGTCTAAATGGTGCTTTTTCTCCTAACAACCTGCGCGCGCTAATATCCTTTGGTTTTTTGAATGATCTACCTTGAGGTTTGCTTTGGCCACGTGTTGGAGTCTCCCAGCCGTCTACATATATGGGCAACCCTTGGACCTTGTCGTGGTTTTGGTCTCCAGCCACGTGCTGGAGACTTTCAGATATTTTCTTGGTCATATGGGCATTCTTAGGGTGATGGGTTAGTCTACTAAGGGAATGTGCCAACTTCTTAAAGTGATGGACAATTTTTATTAAGGTGATTAACCAATTTTCTAAAGTAATGGACTACCTTTTTGTGTCTTTTATGCTTACCCACATATTTGGGCTCAAGAAATGAGCTCGAGTTTTGGGGCTCCCAAGTAGCCCAAAACTTCCATTTCTTGGCTCATCAATGGGCCTCATGAATGCTCATTACCATCCATACCACAACCCACTTAGCAATCCCAGAGCATTTGCGTGGCTTGGGCCCACTTAAGTTTGTAGCGTGGCTAAGTGTAAAATAAAGGGTTTTTCGCTTTGCATGACATGTCGATTGGTGTGCTCATGCTCGAATTTCATCGTATTGTAAAGGACTATGGTCGAGTCAAAACGGCGCTTGGCGGAATAATTAGCATGGGTTCATAAAGCCGGTGCATTTTATAGGCTTGCTACAACTCTTAGCGTGACAAGTTACACATTTGCTTGGTGTGGCACGTCGATCGTGACTCGTGCCAGAGTGTATGACGAACTTTCGTGAGCCCAAATCAGATTTCTTCTTAGTAAGGTATCGCATTAGGCCGGGAATATATTTGTACCTAGCTTTGGATTTTTTGGGCCTCAACAAAGGTAAATTGCCATAGAAAAAGGTGAGTAGCATAACTTATACTTTAGGGACATTGCAAGTCAAAAGTTCTTATCTCGATAGTTAATAAATTTCACCAGCCTTGTCTATAATTTTTACCCGGGGACAGTAGGATAGAGGGTCGGCCATACTCTATTCTTGACCAGATGAATGTCTCCATGGCAAATTGCAAGAGTAGAGTATCTTTATGGTGATATCATTATTACCGTTAGCCCTGTACACAAAATACGCAACAATCCTCATATATCAGAAATTACAAGTCATGCATAATACATAGTTTAAAAGATTTTGAGCCTCTCCATTTATTAGCAATTGGTTTTATCTTATGTAGTTGAATGTCAAAAAAAAAAACGAAGAGGTTGAATTTATTACCTCCTACTGAAGTTAAAGGGGGAGAGAACTCCTGAGGAATCTATAGCAGCCCATCCGTAGGCATTGACAGGTTGTTTTGCTTCAGCTGCTGCTTTAGACATTGTCCCTAGCTCCAATTTTCCGAAGATATCAAGTTGTTTTTTATTTGAGATGATGACATGCATATATTTACAGAATGAAAGATCGATACATCTTCAATGAAATCATATTATTTTTTGAGCTAAGAACTAGTACAAAGATTAGGTCAAAATGGACTCTTTTACCAAACTGTCGGCAATAATTGGCCAAATTCTGATACAAATGTTTCAGTTTTTTTTTTTTGGTTTGTTAAAATAATAATAACGAGTGCAATATGTTAAAATCAAGGTGAGACGGTTTATAGTTAGCTTGTAAGTTTCATTAGACGTGAGTTAGGCCAGTTGATGAATGCAGTAAACCTATTCCTTTGCACTCAACTTTAATTTAGAATAGTCTAGCGCTTGTATTTAAAGTAAAATAAAAACCACTTAAGTTTAATGCAAATTGCTACTAGGTCCAGATGCTTCTACAATTTGGTTTGTTTCATTTGTCAAAAGCAGCCCATATGGAAGATGCCAGTCCAAGACGCTGCGTTTTGCGTGCTGTTTTATTTTGTCGCAAAGTGCCACGGAACGGAAGAGAGGCTGGGTGAGCCTTCTAATTTAAAGCTGCTACTACCACAATTAATTAATTTTCCGTTTGGTTCCACGGAAAGAAACTAAAGCAAAATTTAGAAAACCAATTATAATAAACCAAAACTATGGTTTTGACGCCTGTTTATGATTCACTTATGTATATTCTTAATGCTTCTTTCATTGTTTGTTCATATATGTATCTATGCATTTGTATTTCAGTTGTTATTATGACCTACTCTTGCTAGTTCTGTGTGAAAATTGTCGTGTGGTTACAATGCACACCAACTGTTCGATGAAAAGAACTTCTATAACAACACTAGGATACATGCATGCATGGTATAATTGAATGGAAGTACGGTATATTGGAAAATAGAATTCCTTTTTTAAAAAAACCCTTTTGAAAGTAATGAAATCCTAATCCCTGGATAAGATAAATGCTCTGAGTTATCAAGGGTAAAAGCAGCAGCATTCTTGTTGAAAATGGACTCTGCGTCTGTTAACATGAAACATTTTGTTCCTTTAGATATTGGTTAAAGTTAATTATTACATTTCATAATCTTCATTCCCCTGTTATTTAGGTGCTCTGATTGAGATTGGTAGAGGGTGTTTCTGCAGCCATGTCTGCGACCAAGATTCGGACAAGTTGCTTCTCTCCCAACTTTGTAGCTGCAAACTCACCTCAATTCCCTGGACTCATGCGTGGTCCTAATGGCACAATGTTCATTTCATCTGGGATACTGGAACTTGACAGTAATCTTCTATCACTAATAGTTTATCGGCAATAGTTAAACCAAGCTGAGGTGATTAAATTGGATTTTGTTTTTTTAAAATTATTGTACCCTTTTATTTATTTTATTTGTAGAAGTTTTATAAGGTTGTCTTTGGTTTGTAGAGATTTTAGGTGATGGAAGATGCAGAAGTTTCTCATCATATGCTTTTGATTAGAAATTTTATGTCTCAAGGACTCGTTCACAACCAACCCCTTCTCTGTGCAAGCCCATCCAAGGACCCAAGACAGTTTCTCGGTACTTTGCCTTGTCCAGCTTTACCCAAAGATGATAAGTCTAGTCATCGAGATCCTGATCAGGTTGTTCTCTTCTTCCATTCTTCTCTCCATGTATTTGTTCAATAATTCTGTTTGTAGGTGAACATTAGGAAATTTATAATTTCTTTTATTAATTTTCAGGAGAAAGGGTTGAGAATAGCTTGGCAATATAAGAAGTATTTTTGGGAAAATCAGCAGAGTTTTGATAGTCAAGGTGGCAAGTTTGTCCTTATTTTATTTAGTATGAGATATGCCTCCTTCGCTCATCATAACTAGTTTAGATTTCAAGAGCGGTTTGTTATGTTGTCGTTGTCCAAATAGAAAACATGAGTTCTGCAACGAATTTGATTTTGGGAAGCCATTGGAGAGGTAATTTCTAAGCGGGACGCGTATTGATTGGTTTAGCATTCAAAGAGTCTCCAAATCTTGTTGCCCTTCATGACCATTGCGCCACATTTTAATCTCAATTTCCAAGGTATGCTACTGTTGTCTTATGTTTTCCTGCCTAGAGATATACTTATAGGATGTGACATATCTGGTTAGTAAAATTATATGCATGCCAATTGGTTTTTCACAATGTCAAACTAGCTTTGTTCATTGTGGAGACGAATTTTCAGTGATTCTATGTCATGTTTATGCGTGTGTACGTGTATTTTATGGTGGGACCAGTACAGATTTCATGAAATTGAATGTCTTTGGTATTCATTTTTGCAGCTTGTGCGAGGAAATGAAACAATTACATTTAACCTTTTATTTCTAAGAACTGTTTATAACCTCTTTGATCTTAAAAAATCAAATGAGATTGCGGCCGGATGTTGTAATTCTCTTAGTTTCTTTTCTGTTTTTTTAATGGTTCTTGTATATTTTAAGAAAATCTGAATTTGAGTCCTCAAGAGTTGTCATTAAGACTCCACTACTTGGCGTGTAATGAAACTAATAATCCATAAGGTATTTTTGGTGGCCATGGTCATATGGTTTGTTTTCCTTTTTTTCTTCCTTTTCGTCTCTTTTTCTCTTTTTAAGTTTGATCATACATTATCTCCTTCTTTTGGCTGAAAATACAGAACTGATGACAGCATTTCTTCTGTTGGTCGTATTGCAATTCAATCATTCTGTGTTCCACAATGTGAATATTCCAACATGGTTAGTGGAAATTGTTATTTGCTCTTCAACTTTATATTTGATTTAGCCTCTGAGTCACAACTGCTTCTTGTTTCCCTTGCTTCAGTTTTGTTGTTAGGGCTCTGAATAACTTCTCATTTCATTGCTGTTGGTCAAAGCAATTCCAGGTTAATATCAGCTTTAACATTTGTTTTTGTGCTATCGAATATTTTGACAATAATAATCTATAAAGAAACATTCATTCAGACGGGGACAAGGAATTGGAAAAGCTCCTTAACGGTAACATGGTTGGCCTTCTCAATGTGCACAAAGTTGCACGTATTAATACACAGGTAATGTAAAACTGTACTTCACCCATATGAATCAAATTTTCCGTCTCTCTTTTTTCGTTGGATGAAGTTAGCATGTGAACTTGCCATGAATGTGTAAACATGCACCTGCATGACCCACCTTTTCACTTAGTCATCCTTAGAACACCTTTGGTACTATAGCTTTTTCTGCTAATATTTCCATTACTATGAACTTTTGGTTGATTGTTATTCATAATTTCTAATGCGTCATCAGGTTCATGTGATTCTTGAGTCAACAACCTTCTCAATAAATTTGAAAAAGCGGAGGTTTATGGTTTTAGAATGTCTAAACCAAGTCCCTATCGATGGTTCAAGTGGAAGTTCGTATGGCACTTCTAGTAGTTGTTCTGTGTCCTCTAAAACTGGGACGCTTGATTTTTAGCTCTCAACTTATGACATTCATTTTAGAAATGTCATCGATAAGAAATGTCATCTGGGAATCATCCATCAGCCATGATTGCATATAACTCTCTGTGTGTTTCTACAAGATGTTTGATGAAGCAGTAGGAACAATTAGAATATAGGAAGTTTTTATTTCCCAAATAAAAGTACGAAAACAAGGTGTTTGCTTTTCTCTAATTTAATACACCGCCGTTATGCATTATTTACATCTCTCTCTCTCTCAAAAAATTAAGATGTAGACTTTAGTGTGTTTCCAATATCGATTACAAATCGATATTTGACATCGGATTTGGCAAGACGTTCCATGGCAGTGTTCAAATAATCAACCGGGATAACCTCAATGTCAGCTGTAATGTTGTGCTTGACTGCAAAATCTACCATCTCTTGTGTTTCCTTCATACCTCCAATCCGACTCCCAGCTACCATCTTCCTGCCTGTAATTGCACCACGTGCAAAGGGTAAGACAAAAAATATCAACAGGTAAAAGGCAGTCAACTTGTCATTCGGAGTCAAGATAGATGCTTACCCATGAGCAAAGAAAAAGCTGGAATCTGAATATTTTTCTCTGGTGCAGTAACCATCACAAGCTTTCCATTGGACTTTAACAAACCAATTAAAGGCAAAAGAGGATGGGCGGCAAAAACCGTATCAATGATACCATCCATTGTTCCCATGGCAGCCTACAAATTACCAAACAACTAAATCAATCTGCTGAAATAAAGTCATCATCACCATGGCAACTTGTTCAAACAATCACCTGCATCTGATCTTGATCATGGATAACTATAAACGAATCGGCATGAAGATGTTCAATTGCTTCCTTCTCCTTATTAGGGGAGGTGCTGATCACTGTAACCTTCACCCCCATGGCCTTGGCAAACTTCACCGCCAAGTGCCCTACTCCACCTAGGCCAACCACACCCACATGCATTCCAGGTTTGTCTAGTTCAAAATATCTCAAGGGGCTATAAGTTGTAATCCCGGCACAGAAGAGAGGAGCAGCACCATCAAGGGGAAGGTTGTCCGGAATACGAACTGTGAAGTGCTCATCGACCACCATGAAGTCGGAGTAGCCTCCATATGTTATGGTTCCGTCGTGGTACTTTTCACCATAGGTGAGTATCAGTTCGGGGCAGTAATTCTCGAAATTATTGGCACAACTATCACAAGATTGGCAAGATCCCACCATGCATCCAACACCTACCTTGTCTCCAACTTTGAATTTTTCTACTTTGCTTCCTAGCTCTGTCACTACACCAACAACCTCATACCTGAATTCAATCAGTCAGTTCCACATTTGGTTAGTTAAATGGACATCACAATGAATTCCACATACTAAGTTCAATAACATAAAAATAATGGTAAAAAATGTTGTTCTGTTGACATTCAAACCATTAATTTCGATGGATATCAACATGAGATGAAAGTAATTAACTATTAGTCTAATGATATTTCTTCTTTCAGTGTCAGAAGAGGTTGGACCTCACTTCCACGTCGTTTATCGAGATTCCCAAAAAATAAAATTAGTATATTTGTGAGACTTTGTATACGTACCCAGGAACAATAGGATAGCTAGTGGTCCCCCATTCATTTTTGACCTTGTGAAGGTCCGAATGGCATATCCCACAGTACAAAACTCTTAAAGCCACGTCTTTCTCTCCCGTTTTCCTGCAACCAAATACCTTCAAAAACTGAGTTCATTGGAAGGAAAGATTGTACCAAACACAAAATAAAGCATGGAGCTTATACGAGTTCAATATAATATTTTGTTTTAATTTTTGAAGAAACCAAAGAAAGACTGGTATTCCTAGAGTGAAAAGAAAACGGCAAATAAATAACAGGGGAGAAGATATAGAATATATAACAACCTTCTTGAGATTTTGAAGGGAGAGAGAACGCCAGAAGAATCTGTGGCAGCCCATGCAAAGGCCTTATTTGGGTGTTCTTGCTCTGGAGATACCATTTCCATGATCTCCCTCTTACAATATAATATACAGTGAGAGTCTGAGGTGGGTAGAGAAGAGATTGTGAAAGTAGCAATTGCGATGTTGTTCATATATATATATATATATATATATATATATATATATATATATATAAGGAGAGAGGGAGGGGGGGCCTACCTACCTCAATTTGGATAGGGACTCGTCCAAAGTAAACTGCTTTCATGACGCATTGGGTGAGCTAAGGATGATAAGTCAAGAGATTAATTAGACCAGAAGAAAAACTCCTCACCAAATTTAAGAAGACATATTTTAATGTTTTGGCAACTCTTTTTAAGAAGACAAATTTTACTCGTCAAAACCCTTGTGGCGAGGCAAATGTGAGTTTCCTTCCAATTTTCTTCTCCCTTGTGTTAATCGTCGTCGATCATGTTGTTGCCATGATAAATAGTTTTGAATGATAAAATGAATGTTCATTATTGAAAAGTCCTAATAAGATCTGTTCATCTAATAAATCACCTTTTAAAAATCATGAATCATCATTTAACGATCATCTCTTCAAAAAATCACTCGTACCTCATCCGAAAATTTGATTCCAAGATTCACACACCATTCCATTTTATTTAAGATCCATTCTGTCACATATGCTGACAGACCGTCTGATATGTTTACACAACAGCCACAAACGACCACAAAATCGAACTTTTAATTTCGATTGCATGAGTCAGGAGGCTTCAATGTATTTCCAACGTCGATAACAAATCGGTATCTGACGTCCGCTTTCGCGAGGCGCTCCATAGCAGTGTTCACATAGTCAATAGGTATAACCTCAACCTCGGCTGTTATGTTGTGCTTGGCTGCAAAATCAATCATCTCTTGTGTCTCCTTGACACCTCCAATGTTGCTACCACCTACCATCTTTCTTCCTATAATTGCAAAATAATGTTAATACACACTCATCAAATTCTCTCAATCAAAATATAGCTTTCTTTTGTCTAATCCAATGTTTGAACTTTGAAGAGAGTTACGCCATTTATATGCGCCTTACCCATTAGCAAAGGAAAAACAGGAAGCTCATGGGGCTTCTCTGGTGCACCAAGCACCACAAGTTTTCCGTTAGTCTTCAACAAACGAATCAAAGGCAAGATAGGGTGAACTGCAGAAACCGTGTCGATTATACCATCCATTGTGCCCATGGCTGCCTACAAAATTAAGGTGACAAAATATTAGATCATCCTCCTATATACATAAATGAAAGTCATTAATGCAACTTGACAATACCAGCATCTGATCTTGTTCGCGGCTGACCAAAAACGAATCGGCTTTTAGACGTTTAATAGCTTCCTCCTTCTTACTAGGGGAGGTACTAATCGCTGTAACCCTAACCCCCATAGCCTTGGCAAATTTCACTGCCACATGGCCTAGACCACCAAGGCCAACCACACCGACATGCATGCCGGGTTTGTCGAGGCCATAATATCTCAACGGGCTGTAGGTTGTAATCCCGGCACAAAGGAGAGGAGCAGCACCCTCAAGAGGCAGCTTATCCGGAATACGAATCACGAAGTGCTCATCGGCCACCATGATGTCGTAGTAACCTCCATACGTGGTGGAATTCCGTCGTGATACTTGGCACCATAGGTGAGTATAAGTCCGGGGCAGTAGTTCTCAAGATTGTTTGCACACTTATCACAAGATTGGCAAGATCCCACCAGGCACTCAACACCTACCTTGTCTCCAACTTCGTATTTTTGCACTCTACTTCCTACCTCTGTCACTACTCCAACAATCTCATGCCTGATTTCCCATTTAAATTGAGATAACATTTGATTAATTACATGGCTAGCATAATCAGATATCAAAGTTGATTAGCATAACCATGTGCAGAGTATGTAGCAAAGTGTGTATGTACCCGGGAACTAGGGGATAGGTAGTAATCTCCCATTCCAAATAAAAAACAAAAAACCAATATATCCAAGATTGAAATGAAAATGTAAATAAAATGAAACAAGATTTGAAGGAGAATATAACCTTCTGGAGAAATTGAAGGGAGAGAGAACACCAGATGAATCTCTGGCTGCCCATCCAAAGGCCTTCATGGGGTGTTGCTGCTCTTGAGACTTGGCCATATTTTTTTTCCTCTTACACTTAAACCACACACCGACTATATGTTAGTGTTAATCAGTATATATAATGGATGTAGTGACCGAGTGACAGTCTGAGAAGCAGCAGTATTCCCAAGTGGCAGTATGAGGGAGTTTATGCGCTGTCTGTATAGAGAGGATGCGGCAGCAGGGTTTGGTGCATGCTGCTGAGCTGACGCATTTTTGGTGAAAAACAACAATGGCAACAGGAAATTATCAGAAATTTCCATGAAAGAGAAAGCTGTTGTTGATAGCCATGTCAGAATGATTGTGAGTAGAGAATGCCACGTTAGAGCACTTCCTGTTGGAATTTTAAAAGGTTTTAAAAATTTAACCGTTTTATTTATTTAATTATTTTGGCGGTTTTATTTTATTTATTGTGGGGGTTATAAATATTTAATATTTAGGTTTTATTTCTGGTTGGTGAATGCCTTAATTTTTTGGTTGGTGAAGTTTTATGGTTGGTGAAGGTTACATGTTTTTGGATGCCTATAAAAGGCCACTCCTCCTTCACATTTGACACACACAAAAACACACAATAACACACGATATATACAATACACTATCAGAATATCACATACACATTCTAATTCTCTCCTTTTCTACTTTTACATATATTCTCTACTTTATTATTATTATTTTGGGCAATGGTTATGTGACTTGGATACCTATATCTGTCTGTGAACGTGCTCATAGCGGATCTTGAGTTTGTGTACAAGGGGTCGTATCTTGGAGTCTTGTAGACCGTCAGTACCTGCACGTAGGGAGGCTACAAAGGCTTTAGGACAGCGTCTTTGACGTGCTTCACCGTACCAAACTCACCTTCTTACTTATTATTTATTTTCCTTTTACTTACCTATTATTTTGTTTTCTTTTTATTATACCTTCAAAGCTTTCCAATTTGTTTATATGTTATTTATAATATAAATGTTTTGTATTTGGCTTTACGGAAAGAGGAAAACTATTATTTTTTATAACAATCTAAAGCCTTTGTATGTTAAAGTTGTTTTCTTCCCGTATTGCTAGCTTTAATATATTTTAACTCTTTGACTGAAGCTTTTACATTTGTATTGGATTTTCAAAATGAAAATTATGATTTATTTTGGGTAGATGCAGTTTGAAGCTTTTATGTTGTCTATACAATTTCAACTGCTTTAAATATTGTTGGTACATTTATATGTTTATAATTTGTTGCTAACGTTTGGGAAATTACTGCTAGTGTTTGACAATAAAACCTACAGACTAACTTATGTGGTATTATTATTATAGCTCAACGTATTATTATTTTATGTGGTGTGTCCGTTTTCTAAGTTACTGTTTTTTTTTAAATAGCTTGTATTGTTTTATTACCGATTAATTAATTATTACTCATTAATCAATTTACGTTGAAACATCCAATATTGAATGGTTGAAGTGTTTAAAACCGAAATGTTGAAGTGTTTCAAAATCTTTGTTCTTTTTTTTTTTTTTCCTTTTAATTGAAATTTCAAAGCAAGTATATATATATTTTTAGAACAAGTATATATATTTGATTTTATTGTGTTGGGCCTTTTTACATTTGCCTTCATTCATTTTGGTTGCCATCAATCTTCTTTTATATAACGGTCCCTTATATTTTTTTGTTGGACTTAATATCATTTTATTGTTCTTACTTTTGGAAGTCCTTCATACCAACGTAAGAAGTAATTATAATATATTCTTAGCACTAAAGTTTAGTGTTTGAAATTACTGTTTTAATGTTGGGTTTCTATGCACTATCTTTATGTGGTTTAATGAATTATGAATTAATATTGAACAGACAATTTAGTTTTCCTTTTATGAAGATAAATTTGATTTGAATATTCAATTGTTGCATCTTTGCAAATCTGTGTAGTATACTACTTACTTTGGTTTCAAATTCTTGAAAGAAAAAAGGTGCAAACAGTTCTTTTGTAGTTTAATTTTGAATTCAAAATCTAATATTACGTCAGTTTTAGATTTGGGCTATTTGTGTATTCAATTTTATAATTGATTCTTATTTTCATTTATATCTACTAATTTTGCGAAAACATGCAGAGAGTTTATGTGACATTCTTGCAAGTTTTATTGAGCCTAATTATTCTTTATTTTGATGGCTGTCATTACTTTGAATTTGGGAGAAAAACCTACGGTTTTTTTTTGGTAGTATAAATGCATCACTGTAACACCTTGGACGTTAGCTTCTTTTGATTCCAGAATTAGTTAATTGCTCTTAACTTCTTTTGGAAGCTTGTGCATTTCACATTCAATTACGAGATTTTATTTACTTTTAATTTATGCAGCTTTAGTTTCAAAACTTTAATGTCAATTTCATGACATTTAGAGCTTTTATTTTGGCAGTAAAATTGTTGATATTGTTAGGTGATTATTGCCTTTAATGTTTTGAACATTTATGCAATTTAATTACATCTTTGTTTTAATGCCTTGGATTCCTTTTAAAGTAGTTGCCAACGCCTATATATTTTGATTGTGCAATCCTTCATATTAGTTTCTTGAGTTAATCTAATGTTCTTTTGATTATAAAGTCTTGACAGCTGCCACATTGAGTTAATTGACATGAAGTGTACATTGTGGAATTCTCCTGAGAAAACTGAAATGAAATAATAAATTATATCATTGTAAGTGGCTTTAATTTTGAGTTTTGGTGTAAGGCTTTCAAACCCTAAATTTTTGAGGCATTTTTTTCTTTTGAGGCTTTCGATGGTTTTGTTATATTTACAGTGACTATCAAAATGACTGTGAGTACATATCTTATGAATTTAAAATTAGATCAATTTTGGTACCGTCTTCATATATTTTGAGAATTCCCTAATTTGTGGGGGTTGAGTTTTTCCTTAAGTATGTGGGTATTTGTTGGAATTTTTGTGGGTATTTCAAATACAAAATTAATATCAATACTTATTTTTTTAAATTTAATATTCCAGTTTTTGAGTGATTTGATTACCTCTTTAAAACTAAAGTTATTTTGTACATTTATTATATAAGTTTTCATATCTCCTTTATTCAGATTTATTCTATTTTAATTAGCGCTAAAATGCTTATGTTATTTGTGTTTTGATAATTATTAATATATTTTTTTTAAAACGTGTGGACCAATTTGTGGAAGTTGAATTTTCCTAAATGGGAACTTTAGTACTGTAATTTAATTTGTTAGTAACATTAAGCAATTTTTGCTTTTATACTGAAAAATATTAGATTCATTTCCTTCTCTCTTTCCCATAATTTTGTGTGCTTTCAATTTCTTTATGTTCTAATGGGAAAGATTCATTATATTCATTTAGTGACATAATAATTTCTATATTTCCTTGGCAAACATATTGTGTCTGTATGAAATTTGTTTCATTATACAAGTTTTTTATGAGACTAATTTATCTTCAATTTGATATGAAAATATTTGCAACTAATGCTGATTTTGGCATAAAATTTTGGTAGAGACTTCTTATTGTCTTATAGGTTCATATTGAGAATCGATAAGATACAATTTCAACTTGGATATGTGATCATGATTTCAGCCATTTGGAGTGCACAAAAGGGAGTAAGGGTATCCTGAAATACTCAGTGTTTATAGTTAAATTTATTTAATGAATTAATTGTTATATTGTTGTTCATAAGTGGTAGCAGGTGTACTCAAAGTTTCATGGACTTGAGAGGTACTCTTGATCAGAAGATTTAATGTATGATGTATTTCCATTATACTTAACTGTATGCCAATGCGTATTTAATTTACAATTATACTGAGGTGAAATCCATTAATTATTTGTGTGCAAGATTGTGTAGGAAATATTTTAATAACATGCAGGTTTAAAGCGCGCTAAAATGGAGAACAAAGACATGACCTACATTATATATGCCTTGTGAAGGCTAGTTTTGATATGCATGCCTTGTGGAGGAGGTTATTAATGCAAAATGTCGAGGGGGATGTGCTTAAGCCCATAAGGGAGTCACCTAGGGAGGTAACCCAACTTCTGTGATTGGAGATCCCATGAAGGAAGTTCAATGTGGTAGAAACAATCCATACTGCGTGACTCATATAGCACTCATAAAACTATGGAGATATCCTTGAGATATTCTTCTGCTCATCCCTAAGGCAAAAGTGCTATTTTATGTGACGTCAGGAAGGGATTTATCCCTGAATGAGTTTCGAGGCGGGTAAACTCCCGCAGGGTGCAGGTCACATGTACTCTTGGAGAACTCACCTAAGTGAGGGACGTCGTGAGGCCGCGACTATGAGAATTGGGCTATTCTCTAGTAACTCTCATGAGAATCAAGATTAGCGCATGGCCATAAATAGCGCTACCCCGCATCCAAGTCTCAACTAATACTATGTGTGGGATATGTTGAAGTTTGGTCAAAGGTGCCGAGTTCAATACTGTGTACACTCAGGTTCCTCAAATGGAGACTATCATCACTAAGTGAAGGTTCAAGCCCGGAAGGCACCTACACCTATTACATAGTATTATATTGCCCATATATATATTATATATTTTTCACTGGTGGGGGATTGTTGGAATTTTAAAAGGTTTTAAAAATTTAACCGTTTTATTTATTTAATTATTTTGGCGGTTTTATTTTATTTATTGTGGGGGTTATAAATATTTAATATTTAGGTTTTATTTCTGGTTGGTGAATGCCTTAATTTTTTGGTTGGTGAAGTTTTATGGTTGGTGAAGGTTACATGTTTTTGGATGCCTATAAAAGGCCACTCCTCCTTCACATTTGACACACACAAAAACACACAATAACACACGATATATACAATACACTATCAGAATATCACATACACATTCTAATTCTCTCCTTTTCTACTTTTACATATATTCTCTACTTTATTATTATTATTTTGGGCAATGGTTATGTGACTTGGATACCTATATCTGTCTGTGAACGTGCTCATAGCGGATCTTGAGTTTGTGTACAAGGGGTCGTATCTTGGAGTCTTGTAGACCGTCAGTACCTGCACGTAGGGAGGCTACAAAGGCTTTAGGACAGCGTCTTTGACGTGCTTCACCGTACCAAACTCACCTTCTTACTTATTATTTATTTTCCTTTTACTTACCTATTATTTTGTTTTCTTTTTATTATACCTTCAAAGCTTTCCAATTTGTTTATATGTTATTTATAATATAAATGTTTTGTATTTGGCTTTACGGAAAGAGGAAAACTATTATTTTTTATAACACTTCCAGCGTGAAGGGGAAGTCTAGACAGGAGAGGGCTCAGGCCCGCGTGACAGCGCCAGCGTGTAAGGACAAGCTCGGGCAAGGTGTGGGGCCCATCAACTGGACAAACCCACAGGTAAATTTAGCCTATGTTTTTGTCTGAGTAAGTGGCATAATGCTGACATCAGCAAATTCATGACTAGTTGTTGACTAGTCATAATTATATTTGGTTAAGTTTTAAAGTGTGTGAATATTACTATATATCTGAATAACATTTAAATTTATCCCTTGTCATCTGAGTACCAATTTCAAAAAGGAACTCCTCCTCAAAATAAATAGGATTCTCACATTTGTCAAATTCTTTTAGCTGTTTTTAACTTTTGAATTCCTTTAATTTTTTTCTTTTAAAATTTAGTAAGTGTTAAAATTCCATTAATTCTAGAGAAGAGTTCCTACTTAATTTTTAAGGTGCCAAACCATGAATTAAGGAGCCAAACCATGCTCCCCGTTAATATATGCTTCTCGTTACTAGTGCCTCAGGTATGCTTCTCGTTACTAGTGCCTCAGGTGGATCAACAAACAATTGGCTCTTCAAGATCTCTGATTTGATAATTGGAAGCATTCAGATCTTAGGTTATTTGTGTAAGAATTATATATTCGCAGAAAAAATTGGCTAATTTGAGATATTTTTAGTTAAACTGTTATCTACACTCCAATAGAGAGATAAAGAACATAGCCCCAAAAAGGATTCTTGCAAACAATAGAATAAGATGCAAAACAATAAACACAACCATTGCAAACATACAGTGAGCAAAGTCAATTCTCATAAAGAAATTAGATATAAAAAATTCTTAAAATTCAACCTATATTAATATTTGAAATTGTAAACAAGATCTGTAAACGAGATCACACTACTACAAAAAAGAAAAAAGACGATGGTAAATCACCGTCGTGTATTCGGTTTTTCAATGGTCGTGGAATCCATATGACACATATTAATAGAACAAGGCCGCAAGATAGACATACAACGACGAAAATTAAAACAAGACGCCGTTAAATATCATTTTCATGACAATAAAAAATATGACGTCTTTAAATACATTAGAAGACGACGTTATTGATACCTACTACGTCGTCTATATAAAAACAACCGTCGTAAAATAAATTTTCCACTTCGATTTTTCTATAAAAGATGACGTGGAAATAGTTGTCAGTATCATTATTTACGACGTATGTATTTATAGAGTAGATGTTGAACAACGAAACAACGTCGGTTACAAATATATGAGAGTCGTATTACAAAATTTATACATCCTATTTTCAGAAACAAACAACGACGATAAATATTAGACGTTGTTAAATAAAACAACGTCGAAAACAAATAAAAACAGACGTGTTTAGTCTACTAAAGTTCTAAAAAATAGTCAAGGATGAGAATAGACGACCAACTCAAACAAATCACCATCGTTAAAAGGGAAAAATATAACACATATTAAAAGAACAAGGCCGCAAGATAGACATACAACGACGACAATTAAAACACTACGCCGTTAAATATAATTTTTACGACAAGAAAAAATATGACGTCTTTATATGCATGAGAAGACGACGTTATTGAAATCTACTACGTCTCTTATTTACAAACAACCGTCGTGAAATAAATTTTCCACTTCGATTTTTCTAAAAAAGATGACGTGGAAATAGTTGTCAGTGTCATTATTTACGACGTATGTATTTATATAGTTGACGTTGAAATGCGAAACAACGTCAGTGGCATTTATATAGTCGACGTTGTATTTATATGTATTCATTACTCACGACGCACTTATTAATATAGACGACGTTGAACTTCTAAACAACGTCGGTTCCAAATAAATGAGAGCCGTATTACAGAACATATAGACGGCGTTGATTATGATGAGAGCCGTATTACAAATAACGTCGTTTAATTGATATTAGACGGCGGTTATAATGAATTACCGTCGGAATTCATTTCGTTCCTCTTCGTTTATAAAAGAACTTGCGACGTGGAAAATGTATGATGACGTCGTATTTTTTAACGTTCAGATTATATATCTCGTTTTTTAGACGTCGGTATTATGGGATTGGAGTCGTGTTATTTTGAATTACGTGGCGGTTCTTAATCCTTCCCCGACGTGATATCCTGAATAATTGCTTCACAATAGCGTCGTGGTTGAAAGGACCCGCCCCGAATTTTCTCAAAACCCGAGACGAACCCTTTGGAATTCCTGACATCACCCCGATGCCAGGCCCACTTACTAAAAACCGAGACTTCCTGCCGAAATTTATGCAGAGTCTCCCCTATAAATTGGACATTTCCTAAAATTTCAACCTGCATAAAAACACATTTAATATCCACAACTGGCAGCATGCACAATATAATTTCATGCAAATTCTCATAAATGGCCTTCGGCCTTCCAAAAATTCTCAAACAACTACCAAACAATTTAAATACAAATTATGACAAATATTTAGTCTGCGGCTGCACCTAATAACCTTAGGCTGCCTACGTACCCTCCTTGAGGGATCAAGCCACACGTAGTTCTTCCCTAAAACCCCGTTCCCCACTTGGGCGATACCTTATTTCATTTCTTTGTATTTCATATAATCTCCCCATACGCCGGTACAACCAACGCCACGTATGGGGCCTGTCAACACGCCGAATAACCTACGCCACGTGCGACCATGCCATACTATCGTTATCTCTCCCCATACGCCGGTACAACCAACGCCACGTATGGGGTCTGTCTCAACGCCGGATAACCTACGCCACGTGAGACCTGTACATCATATCACATAACTCCCCATACGCCGGTACAACCAATGCCACGTATGGGCCTGTCCCAACGCCGGATAACCTACGCCACGCGGGACCTCAACATCATATCACAAATCTCCCCATACGCCGGTACAACCAACGCCACGTATGGGTCCTGTCTCAACGCCGGATAACCTACGCCACGTGAGACCTGAACATCATATTACATAGCTCCCCATACGCCGGTACAACCAACGCCACGTATGGGGCCTGTCCCAACGCCGGATAACCTACGCCACGCAGGACCTAACTTTCACTTGGTGGTGCATGTAGTGAATCCAACATCCGAGGAGGCACCTAAAGTAGTGCGTATATCACTCCAAACTGACATTCTAAACTCTGTTGTACCCTTGTACAACCATATATAATTATAATTATATAAATAAATTCTAATATTGTGTAATCCTCCACAATGGTCTAGCACCCGATAATCCCCCCTTAAAAAGGTGAGATTACTCTGGAAGACTCACGGTCAACCAAGGGTCAAACTACTTTAACCCTGGTCAACCGGACCTGCAGAACCCACGACCTCCAATTTCCGATCCGGAAGTCCCTATGGGTTCTACTAGGTATAGGACACTTGTCCTGCAAGTTTAGTTCAGATCGGACGGTCGGATTTCTCACGATCGCACGATCTGACAATTAATATAAAATACAACTTTAAAATTATTATTCGGAACATCCGGGGCTCTGATTCACAATCCGTGAATTCCTACACGATCCTAGAAATACCTAGATTAACATATATTAAATTTGGGACCATCCGACGGTCCCAACCTATCGAACCCGGATAACGCATAATATGCGATTATCCGTTCGATAGTCAAACGACGTCCGAATTGAGATCCGCGAAATCCTACGCACTCGTGACAATCTAAGGATTTCATCGGAACACATCGCTACTTTTCTACAGTGCCCACGCGCCGCCGCACGCGCCGGCAGCGCGTGGGTGCCCAAAGCGATAACGCTTAGCCGAAAAATCTCAAAACCACGGCTCCAAACTCTTACCCTAGGTATAACACCCTATTTGGAGCCACTTTTGTTCTTGGACCTACCCCAAAAAGTGGTCGAAAATGGCCGATCATGGCGGCCGAAGTTCGGCCGATTTTCAATTTGAAAATCGAGTTGTCTACGCTAAGAATCGATCTAATCCTACCCAACCATTATCTAGAGCAGCTCGAGAGGTTCAAAATCCATACCTGGGTCGACGGAATTGGTGGCCGGAGGAGGAAGATCGACGGCGTTGAAACTCCGGCGACATCCGGACGAAAATCGCCATTTTCCGGCGGCTGGAGCGGAGGCCGATGGCGGGAATGGGCTGGGTCGTGACGCCGAGGTCGAGCCGGTTCTTTTGACACCGGCCCCGTCCGCAGCCGCGGCCGGTGGCCGGAGTTACGAGGAGAGAGAGAGAGAGAGCCAACGGAGAGAGAGAGAGGTCGCGAGAGAGAGAGAGAGAGAGAGAGAGAGAGAGAAACCAGATTTTATAAAAAATCCCATTTTGAAATATTTACGATTATGCCACTGGGCTTCTTTTGACCATATCTCTCTCGTTACAACTTCGATTCGAGCCCACTACGTGTCTGTGAACTCGTCTCAGTACGACCTATCTAAAAATATAAGTCGCGGTCCCAAACTCTCTCCGGTTAAAAATATGACTAAAATACCCTTAAATAATTAAATAAGGGTTAAATTTGGGGTCGGGGTGTTACAGTGGTTCTTCATTGTTACGTTGCTTTAAGACGTCGGTAAATATGCTGAATAACTGGTTCACAATAACGTCGTGTTTTATTTGAACGTAGAAAGTGAAGAAATCACATTAAAATATATTACAAAATTAATGTCATACACTGCCAATTACATAAGCATCATTCAATCCATATATCTTCACACCCATCTCGAATATTTTGACCGCCTAACTCACCCACCAGTTCATCAAATGTGTCAACATTTGGCATCCCTCTAGTAAATGGCTCACACTCAATTATCACATCACCTAAGACTTCATCACCAATAACATCATTATATTCTCTATTAGGCATTGATAACACTACCGACCAACCACGATGCATCGGGTCGTCAACAAAAAATATTTGTTTGACTTGAGAAGCCAAAACAAATTGGTCATTCCTATGTCCAATTTTACTCAAATCTACAAGGGTAAATCCAAGTTCGTCGACTACAAGACCAGAACTATCTATCCAATCACACCTAAAGACTGGGATTGTAAACTTTTGGTAGTCAAGGTCCCAAATTTCTTGAATGACACCATAGAAACCCATATTTGAGATAATTGGGTTTTTATCCTTGGCACTAGCAACTTGCATGGTATGTGCAAGTAAATAAACTCCACTATTTTGAGTTGTCCGCACATCATCTTGTGCCTTGATATTGAATTTAATACCTTTAATAAGATATCTCCTATATAATGGCACTGCCATGTTTAGAACAGCTGCTAGCCACCTTAAATTTTCTGATACGCCATGATTGTCTTCCTCAAGTTCACTTTGAACCTGCAAATTAATCATATCTTAATTCAATCTAACATAGAAATAAGAAGAAAATTAAAAGAGAAATATGTTATTCAACAACATATACCTTGAAGCGTAGCCATTGAATGAAAGTGCTATTGTGCTTATCCTGCAGCCACTTTGTTCTCTTTCTAAATTTTGGATAAGCAGTCTTGATGTGGATCATATGTTGCCTACATGACACGAAAAATTCAAGCATTACGGTCCCAAATATAGAAGATAAACATAAGAAATAATTTAAAATGGAAACTTAAAGAATAAAACTCATACGTACTCGATATAAGGTAGGACTTCCTCTGTATTCTCCAAGACATATAGATGTGCTTGATTCAACAGGTCCTGATCAACTACTCTCACTGTGCAACCTGATAATGGCTTTGAAAGTCCCATCTTTTGGCTTGAAGGCACTCCAACTGTACTAACATCAGATAAATGCTGAGTGCAAAACTCTACCGCTTCTTCAGCTATATACCGCTCAGCAATGCAACCTTCGGGACGAGTACGATTCTGAACATACCCCTTCAGCACTTTCATATATCTTTCAAACGGATACATCCACCTAAAATATACTGGCCCACATAGACGAACTTCTCTGACAAGATGTACTACTAGATGAACCATGATATCAAAGAATGAAGGGGGAAAGTACTTCTCAAGCAAACACAGAGTAACTACTACATCTTCTTCCAACTTATCTAGCTTGGAAACATCAACAGTCTTTGCACATATAGCATTGAAGAAGAAGCACAAACGAGTTATTGCATACCTTGCAGGCTTCTCCAAAACAGAACGAATTGCCACAGGGAGCAATTGTTGCATTAAGGTATGACAATCATGTGATTTAAGGCCAAGAAGTCTTGAATCTTGTAAAGGTACAAGATTTTTAATATTTGAAGAATAACCTTCAGGGACCTTCATACCATAGAAAGAATTGCAAACCTCTCTCATTTCTGCTCTTGACAAATTCCAAGGCCCAGGAGGCAAACGAGTACGTCTTTCTCCATACTCGGGTTGCAAATCAGTTTTGACCCCCATGTTCAATAAATCTAATCGAGCAGCAATCCCATCTTTATTTTTTCCAGGGATCTCCAGCAATGTACCAATGATACTATCGCAAACATTCTTCTCAATGTGCATAACATCTAGGGCATGCCTCACAAGAAGGTATTTCCAATACTCGAGATCAAAGAATATTGATTTCTTCTTCCAACAAACTCTGTCACCATTTTCAACCATATGCAGCACTTCTTCTCCGGTTAATGGCTCGGGAGGTATGCCATATTCAGGTTTCCCATTAAAAGCTGCATGTTGCCTCCTATATGGATGATTGATTGGTAACCATTTTCTATGCCCAATGTAACAAATTTTGTGGCCATTTTTCAACCTGTGACTAGGTGTATCATCGCCGCATATTGGAGAAGCTTTATATCCTTTAACAATACAACCAGATAAGTTTCCATAGGCGGGGAAATCATTAATTGTCCACATTAATGCAGCTCTGAGTGTAAAGTATTCTCCATTATGTGCATCATACATTCCTCTAATAATTGATCCCTTATAATTCCAACCCCAAACAACTTCAAATTAACACATTTAACACATGGACAACGGATATGTGTTGTAGTTAGAAGATTTTCTACAGCAAAGTTCAAAAATGCTTCCACCCCAAACTCATATGCCTTCGATCTTCTATTCGAGTGCATCCATGACTTATCCATCTCCGACACTATAACCTATTATCTATAATAAAGTGAAAATACAGGCAATAACCATTACTATAGCAGATTATACAAAGATCTAATAGCAAGTAATACACAACAGAGACGACGGGTTTTAAACAAAAACAGACGTATTTGGCATATATAGACGACGGATTTTCAACAGACGTCGTCTAATATAAGTAATACAAACGACGGTTTATGAAAAAACCGTCGTGTATAAGTAATACAACGACGGTTTTTTCATAAACCGTCGTGTAATCGTCGTCGTATGCCTAAAAAGGCGTCGTGTCTCAGTTTATTTTCAAGAACCCAAAACCCATTAAGAACACAACATATATATGAAACCAAGCAAGAAACCAACATATACATGAAACCAAGCATGAAAACAATAAATCCATTCCCAATTCAACATAACATAGGGTGATTAAAAGATCCGACAAAATTAAATCCATTCCTAATTCAACATAACAGATAATGTAATCCATGAACCCATTAAACAGAAAATCCATGAACCCATACCTATAAGCACATTATTAACAGATCGCAAAGCATATACCTAAAACCCTTTAACAAAACAACCTAATATCATTTAATGAATTTACAAGGGGAAGATAGGGTTTGTACTTACAGGTTGGACGAGCTCACAGATTCGACGGAGCCTGGAGAGTGTAACTTTTAATTAGAGCAGAAGTGAGAGAGCGAAATGTTATGTTGAGCGAAATCTGAAAATTTTAGGGTTCAGGGTTAGAAGTATAAGAATAAGAGCCAAATCTAAAAAATTTAGGGCGCGCGAAAATTTTTAGAGAGCGCGCTCTTTAAAACGTCGAAAGAAAAACCATGGCGAAAGTTCTACAAGAACCGACGTAAATGTAATATTCCACGACGGAAACACTGAACGTAACGCCGTTTATTTTGACGCTTCATTTTTCGGATTAATTTTAAATTTATTTTGAATATTTTGATATAAAGACGACTGAAAAACCACGTCGGGGTTAAGAAATTGAAAACGTTGTAAATTATAATAGACGACTTACATATTAAAATGACGTCTTTTAAAGTATAAACCATGTCGGATATTTTACTGCACGACGTAATATATGTATTCCACGACTCAACCACCGTCGCTAAAAATTAATACCCTAAACCCTTAAAACTAAATTATATAATTTTAAAAATTAAGTTTATAAAAGGGTTTATAGTTTTACAGCCTAATATATACCCTAGACTACCCAAAAATTATACTTTAAAAATAAACCCCAATAAATAACAACCCTAATCTCTAAACCCTAGACTCTAAACCCTAAACCATAAAACTAGAAGTGATTTTATGACTCATCAAAACAATTTTGTTTTGGATGGTCATTTTAAATTTTTGTTATTCAAAATGAATTTTTTCAAGGTTTAGGGGGAAGAAAATATATCAATGACTTCATAGGAGTTGACTTTGCATTTTTCTGATTTATTTTAAATTTATTTTGAATATTTTGATATAAAAATAATAAAATATTCTTATCACAACAACAAACCACGTCGGTGTTAATAAATTGTAGACGTTGTAAATTGTAATAGACGACTAAGTTGTTAAAATGACGTCGTTTAAATGAGAAACCATGGCGGATATTTAACTATCCGACGTAAAATATATATTCCACGACTTAAACGTTGTCGTTACAAAGTACTACCCTGAACCCTTAAGAAATTGAAGACGTTGTAAACCATAAACGACTCAATTGTTCAAAGAACGTCGTCTAAATATCCTTTTACGTCGGATTTGTTTAAAACGAAACAACAAAAAACAACGATTTTTGACTTTATTAGGTCGTTGGAAAAGTATTACACGTCGGTTACGCAATTTGTATGTTTGTTTTTTTTTTTTAATTTAAGAAAACCTCAACAAATTTTTACATTATATATTATAGACAAAATTTGTACATTATACATAAATATCAAGTGTTCAATAATTCCCCTATTCCAGGTGAAGGCAAACAAACTCTGCCCATTCATTCCGGACTTCATCAATTGCTTCTTAGGGGTATGGCGCTTCCTGTTTTCCCTTGGCATACTGCATAAACAATGACTATTAGGGTTTATAAATAAAAAGAAATTCAATCACAGACGACGATATTTTTCATAACCGACGTAGTATATCTATTCAACGACGGTAATTTTACATGACCGTTGTTGATGATACAAAAAACGACGTAAAATGTATGAAGGTAATTTCTTCTTACCTTCTTCTCAAACGCCAAGGAAGGATCCATGATGATGTCCCTCATGAAGCGCATCACATAATACCCGCATTCGACACTGCTGGGTTGCTTTGGTGTGCCTGACAGAGTTTTCCAAATTACTGCCTTACGGCCTGATCTGGCTATGTGAGAATTATAAATTTTTATAGCACTGTTCACGATGTTTTTGGCCTCTTCATCGACCACACGATTTCCTGGCAGAGGATCCAGAAAATAGACGGTTTTCCTTTTTGCTCTCACAATCAGCAAGATCCAATGACGACTACACAAAATTAATATAAAAACGACGGTTATTTACGAAAACGACGTATTATAATATTTCACACGACGAAATAAAGTAGCAATCGACGACATTATATATTTATCACGACGATAAATAACTACCGACGTGGTTAGTAGTTTGAAACGACTCAATAAAATAAAACACCGACGTGGTTAGTTTATACGCTGTCATTTATTGAAAATCATAAAAACAAAATCCTGTTAAGGAGACTAACCCTGGATTGTAAGGCATCATGAAAATCTGTTCACCGTCAGTCCTCTGAAGTCGAGCTGCTACCAGTCGTGATCTGTCAGCTATTGTGCCAGAGTTGGCACTAACTGTAGCAGGGTCGATAAAGCCTACCATGCTGCACATATTTGCTTGTTTCAAAACATCGTGTAAGTACCTAAATATATAAAATAATATAAACAAGTCAGCACAAAAAAACACACGACGATTATGTATAACAAAACGACGTATTATAAAATTTCACACGACGTACTGAAATAGACAACGACGTTATAATATATTTATCACGACGGTACATACTAATGACGTGGTTAGTTAGTTAAGGCGACGCAATAACGACGGTACATACTAACGACGTAGTTATTTTAGAATGACAAACCTCATATATACAGCAATGACCGTAGCTCCTATTTCTTCCATGCCTGCAAATTGTGTAATATCTTCAGGCAGGAGGAAGGTATCGTGTTCTAGACCAAACACCTCCTTATCAATTGTAAAGTTCAGGGTCTTATCCTGAGGCACGAGTGTCGTTTCCACATAACGACAAAGGGATTTTAAAGAAGATGGCGCCTCCATATTTGAATAATCAACAACTTCAAAAACCTGTTTAAAGAAATTAAAAAAATGACGTGGTAATTCAATAAAAACGACGGTTTAAGGAATAAAACGTCATCTGAAAAGAATTTAAACGACGGTGAAAAAATCGTCGTGGTGAATAATTTATTACGTCTTAGAAAAAAATTCCGCCGTCTAAGTTGTAAACAAATGACGGTTTAAAGAAAAATATCGACGTCTGAAATTTTGAAAAACAAATAAAAAAGGCAAAGTTATGTGAACATACCTGGTCGTCATGCTTTTCTTCATCTTCTTTCTCCTTTTCATCTTGTTTTTCTTCTTTCTTCTCTTCATCTATTACGTCGGGAATGACTAACCCCGTCGTCTAAAAATCACAAAGTTTTAAAAATAACGACGTTTAATGGTGTGTAAAACAAATAAACTAAATACGACGTGGTATTGAAATACGACGTGAGATCCCAGCACCTACCCCTCTCACTCTGCCTGGATGCTCGGGGCACAAAGCCATGGTCAGCACATCATTGCTGCCAGATACAGTGACTTTGCCTTCCGAGACTTGTTTTTGCAATTCATCCTAAAACAAAGATATATAAAAAAGTAAGAACAAAAAACACACGACGGTTATTTATATACAAACGACGTATTATATAATTTCAGACGACGCAGTAACAAATAAATCGACGTTATTATAATTTATCACGACGGTAGTTATACCGACGTGGTTAGTTTTTTAAAACGATGAAATGAATAAACCACCGACGTCTTATGCTTTATTTAGAGATAACAGAGGGATGATTCAATATTCACACCTTTAACGACCTTGTTTAAAACATTTCGACGTAGTAATTTAATACAAACGACGCGAAAATGAACCACCGACATCTTATGCTATAATTACAGAAAACAGAGTAGTGATTCCTGATTTAGACCTTTAACGACGTTTTTTAAAAAATTTCGACGTGGTAATATCATTCACACGACGCAAAATATAACATAAGACGTGATAAGAATTATTCACAGTTTAATACAAATTTAAAACAAAGTGAGTAGGCTTACAATTAATTTTGCTTTCTCTGCCACCTTTGGATCCGGGATGTTACCATGTTTGTCCTGTCTAGCTCTCTTCCATAAGGTAGATCGATCAATTTCTACCCCAGGCATGGTTTCCTCCAATTGATCCTCCAAACCAGCATATCCTTTTCGAGACAATCGATGATTGTACTCAAGTTTCTCCCTAATCTGTGCATGTTGAGAATGCACAGACTCAAAATCTTTGGATAACCTTGAAGCTACAAAGGCATCCCATTGTGCTTTCTCTATGAATTTATATGTTTCAGGGGGTTGGCTTAATCTCTCCCTGTCATTGGTGTATGGAAGGATATAATGCCTCGTTAGTGTAGACTTGAAATCCTTCCATTTCTTGGCAGCAGAAGCTAACACAGAGTTCTTGCCCCCTTGACCTACCACAAAAGCAATGTCAACTGCTTCCCAAATCTGCTCCTTTATATCCTTGGGGATTTGAGCCCATTTCATGTCCACAAGTGGAACTCTGGAGCGTGCCAACACACCAATGTAGGACTGCATCTCACTATGTGCTTGGCCAATTCCTTTCCCCCTTTTATTGTACTCAACAATTGGCCTCAGTTTCTGAAGTTTTCTCTTCACAACACGAGGCATTGTGCTCATACCTCGACCAGACTTTGAATCATCAAAGATTGTTGTCGTGCTGGTTGGTTCTGTCTCAGCAGATGATGAAGCAAACTTCATCTTCTTCGAAGACTTCATCTTCTTCGAAGACTTCTCTTGAGGAGTTACCATTCCAAGCTCCTTACCTCCATTTTTCTTGGAGCCAGAGTCCTTACTTTGGTCTTGAGAAACCATTTTTACAGACAAAACTGCAAGTGAAAATATTTCAGGAAAAGATTAAGAACACAAACGACGGTTATTAATAAAATACGACGTATGATATGATTTTAAACGACGCAATGAAATAATCTCAGACGTAATAAATGTTTAAAACCAAGGTAATTAAACAACGACGAAATAATATAAAATAAGATGGAATAATAACTTATTACGTCGATATTTACCGGACGACGTGATAATTAACTATAAACGACGAAATATTTATATAACGTCGTGGTATTGATGTTCACACGACGTCAATAGTAATATACCGTCGTCTATATAAGGATCCAAAACCCTTCTTTCTTTCTCTGTGAATGTTTGATTGTAGATTTGATTTTTCTGAACCATGGTTTTTGTTTTCTAATTTGATAAAATACAAGGCCAAGAAAGAAAGTTTTGGAATCTTATATAGACTACGGTATTTTAATATGACGTCATGGTATTAACATTCACACGACGTAAAACAATAAGATACTGTCGTCTTTGTCTGTATATTTTATCGAACTTGGAAAGAAGTAAAATGATTTTGGCCAGAAAAAAGGTAAAAAGATTTTTCAAACAAAAAACGTATGAGCATGCAAAACAGCAACCAAAATAGTGAAAATGAAAGCTTACCTTTTGCGTGCAATGAAAGCAAGAGGAAGACGATGTTTAAGTTCAGAGACGACGAAGAAGACGAGAGGAAGACGATGAGATACTCTGACAGTGCTCTGACAAGGAAAAAAGTCTAAAAGTTTTCTCTGGGAGATTGAAATTTTTAATCGGGTTTGGAAACAGCGCATGTGTAAGTCAGGTAGACGAAAAGTTGCTTACATATAAAACCATTTCAAAAAAATAATACGGCGGTTACATATAACTACGACGTATAAATTACAAAATACGACGGTACATTTAACTTCGGACGTGGTAAATAAATACGACAGTAGTGTTGTAGGTACCGTCGTAGTAAACTCAAAAATTAAAGTACATAAGTAATAACTCGCGTCATGGTAGATTATTTAACACGTCGTTTTTATTAATGTACCGACGTGGATTTCTGTATTATACGTCGGTCATACCGACGTTGATTTTACAATTTAAACGGCGGTTTTTTTGTAAGGACCGCCGTTGGTTTTAAAAATTTATTCTATAAATTTGTCGCTTTCGTTCATTTTCGGTTTACATTTAGGGTTCCAAGTTCTTCCTCTCTCAGAGACACTGTCTCTCACGTCTCAAAGACAATAATTTGGATGTCTTTCTCAAAGAGAAATTGAGCTTACTCGCATCAAATATATGTCCACAAGAAGAAGCTTGTCAACTAGCCTTCTCACTTCCTTGATCAAGCCTGATAGGACACTTAGTGCTTCTGAATACTCCTTGCTTTCCATCAAAAGAGATGCAAGCCTGGCCTCCACTCGCCATCGAAGGAAAGTTCGCTTCTCAGGGAAATCTGAAGATCAGATGTGCCTGATCCTCTGCTTGATTTTCTTGGCTAAGAAGATCCGTCAGATTTGTGATAGCCTCTTCCTTTATCCGTAGAGCTTCAGAAGAAGAAGATGAGTTTCAAGAATGCGATAAAGAATAGAAATGGGTTCAGATGGCCTCTAAAGCATGAGCAATCGAATCATTAGTTGCTGGGAGATATGATGAAGACATTGTCAATGCTTTGAACTATACAAGTCCTGCAGAAAGATAAAGGACCAAACTGTTAAAGAAACTGAAACAACGGCGGTTTTCTGTTCTACCGTCGTCTTTTCTCGTCGTCTATATTAAGGTAAGATGGCGGTAGATTTATAATTACCGACATAGATTATTTTGTTAAACGTCGTTAAGTGTACTACAACCGACGTGGATTTTATTTTTAAATTATAAATAGAGTTTTTTTTCCCGAATTCTTTCAGTTTTAGTTTTCAATTACAAAGCGTGATAAATAGATTTTTCTTTCCCGAGGAAATTTAAAATGAGGAAAATTACTGTTCTAGAATTTGTAAACTAACACGACGCAATATTACTAACCCGAGGAAATTATAAATAGATTTTGCTTTCCTGAAGAAATTTTAAATTAATTCAGTTTGAAACAACGACGGGTTTTTGTTATGCCGTCGTTTTTAACTAACACGACCCAATATTTGTTTTGCGACGTGGAATCTTTTCATTTAACATCGTTAGGTTTAATATAACCGACGTGGATTTGAATTTTTAAATTATGAATAGAATTTTTTTTCCCGTGACCTTTCAGTTTATTTTTCAATTACAGTGCGTTATAAATAGAGTTTTTTTTTTCCGGAAGAAATTTAAAAGGAAGGAAATTAATGTTCTGGAATATGTAAAGTTTCTTTTTTGGATGACAGATTTAAATAAAATAAGAATATAAAAACAACGACTGTTTTTGTATTACTGTCGTCGTTTTTCGTCGTCTTAAGTAAGACTAAGACGACGTAATATATTTGTTGAGCGACGTTGATTTATTTTTTAAACGTCGTTAGGTATAATATAACCATCGTTGAAAATTGTCTCTCTGATTGCAAATTTGCAACGACGTTAGGTATAATATTTGTAGATACACAAACGCACACACATCATCAACTTCCAAAAAATTGTCTCTCTGATTGCAAATCTGTGTCATTTCTTAAGATTATGATGTGGAACAGAGTTCCATCTGGTAAGATTTCGTAACCCTTGGGATCTCAGACAAATCTGATTATGTCGGCGATTTTCTATATAAACCGTCGTGGTTATTTCAATTCTTGTCATTAAGTAGATCTACCGACGTAGGATAAGAAAATCAAAGAAAAAAATTGTTAACAAAAATTCTTATTAAGACGACGGTTTAAATTAAAGGTACGACGTATAAAATGAATAAATACGACGTTAAATTTTATAGTACGATTTAAAGATAACGTCGTAGAACTATACGAGAATGACGTCGATATATTTATATTTTCCGTCGTTGTACATTAATTTAATACGGCGATATTTTGTATTTTAAAGCCGTGGATTTGTTTGTAATTATACGGCGTCTTATACGAAAACCTCGTCGTGTTATTTTATGAGTAAAAACGGCGGTTTTGATTGAAATCGTCATCTTTATTGTCTACGTCGGTCGATTCATAACTTCTGTCGTTCTTTGTTGGCATTGATTTTACACTGCGGAAATCTGTTTCAAATAGACGTCGGTTGTTTAATTAGGTACGTCGTTGTTTTTGAACAGCCATTTGAATCTCCATTTTTTAGTTGTCTAAGGTTGTATTACACGATGGTGTTTTTAGAACCGTCGTCTTTTTAAAAACCACGACGGTTTTCACTTAGACCGTCGTTGTTTTCTGGTCGTCTTTTTCACTTTTTGTAGTAGTGTCAGTTATCAATACTATCCTCTCACAAAAGATTGTTTTTCAAACTATTGAATTGCTGGAACTGGAATCCTTGATTGGAACAAACCAAACCAAATCCTCACCTGTAACTTGATTCCCAATCCTAAATCAGCGAACTTTTCCATTTATTCTTTTAGATAAGATCCATCCTATCATATTGTGCTGATAGTACCAAGAAAAGTTTACACAAAACACAACAAAAATTGAGACCACAAAATCAAACTCAATTTCGTTTGCCAGTTCATCCATTGATTTAGACCGAGATGCAAAATTTAAGTAGAGACTTGATTGCCTGTTCATCCATTGATTTAGACCGGGATGCAAAAGTTAACTAGACTTCAATGTGTTCCCAACGTCGATGACAAATCGGTATTTGACATCTGTTTTGACAAGGCGCTCCATGGCAGTGTTCAAATAATCAATTGGGATAACCTCAACTTGGGCTGTTACGTTGTGCTTGGCTGCAAAATCAATCATCTCTTGTGTCTCCTTCATGCCTCCGATATTACTACCAGCTACCATCTTTCTTCCTGTAACATTTCCAAAGTAAGTGCTTGAATAAACCATCATCCAATGCAAAAGAAGTGTTAGTGTTTGAATTCTTAGCTGGGTTTCTATGGAAGATTAGAGTAGAGAGGAAAAAAAACAGAGAGAATAGAGGAAGATTCAAGCTATATGTATATTGCTCTACTACTCTCAAAGTCTGAGAGTGAGTGTATATTCAGTGTCAAAATTCACGCACAAAGGCATGAGTACATAACCGTTAGCTTTAGCTGTACACACACAATCAACAATACAATCTCAGCCTTACACTTGTCATGATCTAGACTAAGTGAATACACTTATTTACTCTAACTTTACTTAGCTCACAGCTTATACACTAATACTCCCCTTTAAGCTTTGAGCTGATACAACTCCAAGCTTATCTCTGAGATAGTTGAATCTATCTTTTGGTAAGGCCTTTGTAAAAATGTCTGCTACTTGTTCTTTGGTTGGGCAGTATACCAAATCAACAATTCCTTGCTGCAAGGCATCCTTTATGAAGTGATATCTTCTGTCAATGTGTTTAGTCCTTTGGTGAAACACTGGATTTTTAGATATTGAGATTGCAGATGTATTGTCACACTGCAAAGGAGTTGCTTCAGCTTGTAACTCTCCAAAATCTTCAAGAACAAACTTGAGCCATATTGCTTGAGTTGTTGCTTCAGCAGCACTTATATACTCAGCCTCTGCAGTGGAAAGTGCAACACAATTCTATTTCACAGAAGCCTATGAGAACACTCCACTACCAAAGGAAAACGCATAGCCTGAGGTACTCTTGCTGTCATCTACTGATCCCCCCCAGTCACTATCACAAAAGCCAACTAAAACTGGCTTCTTGCCTTTCATATAATGCAAATCATAGTCCAATGTTCCTTTGACATATCTGAGCACTCTCTTAGCTACCCCATAGTGCCTGTTAGAAGGTCCATGCATATATCTAGCTAATAGGCTAGCTGCATACATCACATCTGGCCTTGTAGCAGTAAGATACAATAAGCTGCCTACAAGTTTTCTGTACTTCTCTTCATCTGCAGCACCACTTTCATCTTCTTTACTTAACTTTTCAGTAGCCACAAGAGGAATAGAAACAGATTTGCATTCTTTCAATCCAAACTTATCCAACAAAGCAGAAGCATACTTCTTTTGATGAATGAAAATGCTAGATTCTGTTTGAATCACCCCCATTCCCAGAAAATGATGAAGAAGACCCAAGTCTGACATCTCGTACTTCTCCTTCATATCTTCTTTGAACTCATCTAGCATCTCTTGATCGTTTCCAGTATGCACAATGTCATCCACATAGATGGAGACAATTAGTATATCATGTTCTCCCCTTGTTTTAGTGTAGAGAGTTGCTTCACTTAAGCTTTTCTCAAACCCACACTTAGCAAAATAGCTATCAATCTCTCCATACCAGGCCCTAGGTGCCTGTTTCAAGCCATAAAGCGCCTTGTATAATTTGTAAACCTTATCTTCCTTGCCATTAATCACAAACCCTTCAGGTTGATCAACATACACTTCTTCCTACAATATTCCATTTAAGAAAGCAGACTTAACATCTAATTGAAATAGCTTCCAGCTTCTTTGTGCAGCAAGAGCAATCAATGTTCTGATTGTATCCAGTCTAGCAACTAGAGCAAATGTTTCATTATAATCAATGCCTGGTTTCTGCACATACCCTTTAGCAACCAGCCTTGCCTTGTTCTTCTGTACAGAGCCATCTAAGTTCAACTTGGTTTTGAACACCCATTTCACACCAATAACCTGCTTATCACTTGGTCTGTCTACAAGCTCCCAAGTCTTATTTTTTTTCAATCATGGACAACTCTTCTTCCATTGCTTTTATCCAAGCCTTATCGTGTGCAGCCTCTTCATATTTTTCAGGTTCCACAATGCAGAGATTGCATTGTGCTAGAATGTCATTTATGTTTCTCCACTTTAATGGAGTATGATCATAGGGCTGAGAGATATCAGCATGCTTATGAATGGCATTCTCTTGTTCTTCAGCTTGAGAGAAAATGCAAGGACTAGAAGGACTTCTCTCGACTTCAGTCAACTCATGTGGAATCACTTCAATTCTATTTTCAGGTTGCTTTGGAACATAGGTCATAGCAACAGAATTTTCTGAAGTTTCCTTCCAGTTCCAGGACTTGGTTTCATCAAAAACTACATCCCTTGACAGAATCAGCTTCTTAGTGCTTGGATTAAATACTCTGTACCCTTTCTCACAGGTTACATAACCCACAAACACACCTTGGACAGATTTTGCATCAAGCTTTTGTCTTCTTTCAGCTGGTACATGCACATAACAGAGTGATCCAAACACCTTTAAGTAACCAATTCCTGGTTTTCTCCCACTATAAGCTTCAAAAGGAGTCATGTTATCAAGGGCTTTTGTAGGTGATCTGTTTAGAATATAGACAGCTGTATGTACAGCTTCTACCCAGAGAAAGTATGGCATGCCTTTATCATGAAGCATTGCCTTAGCCATCTCTACAACTGTTCTATTCTTTCTCTCCACTACTTCATTTTGCTGTGGAGTAGAAGCAATGGATAACTGTCTTTGTATGCCTTCAGATTCCAACAACTTGCTGAATTCAGTTGAGAGAAATTCTCCCCCTCTGTCACTCCTTAGGCATTTCACTTTGAATCCACATTGTAACTCCACCATTGCCTTGAACTTTCTGAAACAGATTAGTGCCTCAGACTTGTGTCTTAGGAAATAAACCCATGACATTCTTGTGTGATCATCAATAAGCAACATGAAATATTTATTCCCAGCAATTGATTCATTTTGCATGGGACCACACAAATCTGTGTGTATCAATTCTAGGGGATTCTTAGCTCTCCAAGCTTGTCCTTTTGGAAACCAATCTCTGTGTTGTTTTCCCATTTGACATCTTCAAGATGTGGAAGACCATGCACCATTTCCTTTTCTCTAAGCTGCTTGAGGCTTCTAAGATTTAGGTGTCCTAGTCTCTTGTGCCAAATCCAGGTACATTCAATCACACTAGCCTTCAATGCAATTTGATCAGCTTGCATTGGAGACAGAGGGTAGCATCTGTTACTTTTCATCTTAACCTTGATAACTAGACAATCAAGTGAAGGACCATTAAAGATACAACACTCTCTTCCACCAAATAGCAAATAATATCCATGTTCATCCATCTGTCCCACACTCAACAAATTTTCCTTCAAACCAGGTAGAAACATGACTTCCTTGATACACTTTCTGCCAGAATTTGTATCAATCATAAGTGAACCTATTCCAGCAACATCTACTAGATTTCCAGTGGGCATTTGTACTTTTCTAGTGACATTTGTCCTTACATCCACAAGAAGCTCAGCATTTCCAGTCATGTGGTTGCTACAACCACTATCAATGTACCAATTCCCACTCACTTTGACCTCAGTAATTGCACTGTTAGCATAGAACAGATTTCCTGTCACTTCTGCCTGATTAGCACAGTTTGCCTTCTGAACAACCTTGCCTGTTGTGCATTCTCTAGCCCAATGTCCAAACCTATCACAGTTGTGACATTTGGATTGCCCCTTGTATCGACATTCTCCAAAATGAAACTTAGAGCACACCCTGCATTGTGGCTTAACTGTATCTTGTTTCATGAATCCTGCAGAGGTTGAATTCTGTGCAGGATTAGCAAATGACTTTTGCTGGGACTGAGGCTTTGAATCCCACTTCTTGCCCTTTCCATTCCAGTTTTTCTTAGATCCACTTGACTAAGAATTACCCTTATGTTGCTGACCTTTTGGACTCACAGAAAAAGAGCCAAAAGCCTTATCAGTGGCATCAACAGTGTGCATATCAAATCGTTGTTCCTGGCTCTTAAGAATTGCCAGAACCTCCTGTAATTCAACCTTGTCTATACACTTCGTATTCTCAATCACAAGACAGATGGGATCATAAGGTTTGCTAAGACTTATTAAAACCTTTTGCACAAGCCTTTCGTTAGGCAATACCTCACCAAACGTCTTCATTTGGTTATTTAGTTCATTCAACCATGTAAGATACTCAGATAACGTTTCATCATCACGCATCCTAGTATACTCAAATTCACGTCGAAGATTTTGGAGTTTAACTGATCGTACCTGATCACCACCATGATATTCACCATATAGCAGATCCCATGCCATCTTTACTGTATCAGCATTGGCAATTCGAGGGAATATTTGATCCGAGACTGTATTCTGGATAATACCCAGAGCTTTCGCATCTCGCATGTGTTCTGCCACAGTTTTCTCATCGTCTTCCTCTTTTGCGCTTCCTTCAGCCATCTTCTTCTTTGAATCAGAGATCGTAACCCCCTTTTCAACTAATTTCCATAACCCCTGAGATTTAAAGATTGTCACCATCTTGATTCTCCAGAACTCGTAGTTCTCACCGGAGAAGATCGGAGTTCTCACCTCAGAACCTCCAGATCCAGCCATATCTAGGCTTAGACGATACGAATCTCAAAATCAAAATAAAAAACGATGGGGTTCAGCGATTTCACCTGAACCAGAACGAGCTTGAGTGCAGCTCGATTGCAGCAACGTCGCACAGTCTACGCCCAGATTTCAGATCGAACCTGGCTCTGAGGCCATGTTAGTGTTTGAATTCTTAGCTGGGTTTCTATGGAAGATTAGAGTAGAGAGGAAAAAAACAGAGAGAATAGAGGAAGATTCAAGCTATATGTATATTGCTCTACTACTCTCAAAGTCTGAGAGTGAGTATATATTCAGTGTCAAAATTCACGCACAAAGGCATGAGTACATAACCGTTAGCTTTAGCTGTACACACACAATCAACAATACAATCTCAGCCTTACACTTGTCATGATCTAGACTAAGTGAATACACAATTTAAAACAAGGCTTATTTACTCTAACTTTACTTAGCTCACAGCTTATACACTAATAAGAAGTGAGTTATGTGATAGGCTTACCCATTAGCAAAGGAAAAACTGGAAGCTCAAGGGGTTTCTCTGGTGCACCAACCATAACAAGCTTTCCATTAGACTTCAACAAAGCAATTAAAGGCAAGAGAGGGTGGACTGCTGAAACCGTATCGATAATGCCATCCATTGTGCCCACGACTGCCTACCAAATTAGCAGGACAAAAGATTAATTAGATCATAATCTAGTTAAATTCATGATCAATGCTACTTGTTGAAGTAATCACCTGCTTCTGATCTTGATCACGGCTGACCAAAAACGAATCGGCACGAAGATGTTCAATAGCTTCCTTCTTCTTATTAGGGGAGGTACTTATTATTATAACCCTAACCCCCATAGCCTTGGCAAACTTCACTGCCACATGTCCAAGACCACCTAGACCAACCACACCCACATGCATACCGGGTTTGTCAAGACCATAATATCTCAATGCGCTGTAGGTTGTGATTCCTGCGCATAGAAGAGGGGCAGCACCATCAAGAGGAAGATTGTCCGAAACACGAATTACGAAGTGCTCATCGGCCACCATGAAGTCAGAGTAACCTCCATATGTGATGGTTCCGTCATGGTACTTGGCACCGTAGGTGAGTATATACTTGGGGCAGTAATTCTCAATATTGTTTGCACAATTATCACAAGATTGGCAGGATCCTACCACGCACCCAACTCCTACCTTGTCCCCAACTTTGAATTTTTCTACTTTGCTCCCTACCTCTGTCACTACACCAACAATCTCATGCCTACATTGCCCAATTGAGTGTGCATGCATTTCATTAGTTAAGTTAATCAAGAACTTAATTCATAGCATTAGTCCAATTCAAGAACAAATCATCTCAGTCCCGGTGAAAGGACCCGCTCTGAATTTTCTCAAAACCCGAGACGAACCCTTTGGAATTCCTGACATCACCCCGATGCCAGGCCCACTTACTAAAAACCGAGACTTCCTGCCGAAATTTCGGCAGAGTCTCCCCTATAAATTGGGCATTTCCCAAAATTTCAACCTGCATAAAAACGCATTCAATATCCACAACTGGCAGCATGCACAATATAATTTCATGCAATTCACACAAATGGCCTTCGGCCTTCCAATAATTCTCCAACAACTACCAAACAATTCAAATACAAAATATGACTAATATTTAGTCTGCGGCTGCACCTAATAACCTCAGGCTGCCTACGTACCCTCCTTGAGGGATTAAGCCACACGTAGTTCTTCCCTAAAACCCAATTCCACACTTGGGCGATACCTTATTTCATTTCTCTGTATTTCACATATTCTCCCCATACGCCGGTACAACCAACGCCACGTATGGGGCCTGTCAACACGCCGGATAACCTACGCCACGTGCGACCATGCCATACTATCATAATATCTCCCCATACGCCAGTACAACCAACGCCACGTATGGGGCCTGTCCCAACGCCGGATAACCTACGCCACGTGGGACCTCAATATCATATCACAAATCTCCCCATACGCCGGTACAACCAACGCCACGTATGGGGTCTGTCGACACGCCGGATAACCTGCGCCACGTGCGACCTCAACACAATATCACATAATCTCCCCGTACGCCGGTACAACCAACGCCACGTACGGGGCCTGTCTCAACGCCGGATAACCTACACCACGTGAGACCTGAACATCATATTACAAATCTCCCCATACGCTGGTACAACCAACGCCACGTATGGGGCCTGTCCCAACGCCGGATAACCTACGCCACGTGGGACCTAACTTTCACTTGGTGGTACTTGTAGAAATTCCAAAATTCGGGGAGATACCTACAGTAGTGCGTATAGCACTCCAAACTGACATTCTAGACTCAGTTGTACCCTTGTACAACCATACATAATTATAATCATAAAAATTAATTCTAATATTGTGTAACCCTCCACAATCATCTAGTACTCGATAATCTCCCCTAGAAAGGTGAGATTACCCCGGGAGACTCACAGTCAACCAAGAGTCAAACTTCTCTAACCCTGGTCAAACAGACCTGCGGAACCCACGACCTCCAATTTCCGATCCGAAGGTCCCTATGGGTTCTACCAGGTATAGGACACTTGTCCTGCAAGTTTGGTTCAGATCGAACGGTCGGATTGCTCACGATCGCACGATCTGACAATTAATATAAAATACAAACTTTAAAATTATTATTCGGAACATCCGGGGCTCCGATTCACAATCCGTGAATTCCTATCGAACCCGGATAACGCATAATATGCGATTATCCGTTCGATAGTCAAACAACGTCCGAATTGAGATCCACGAAATCCTACGCACTCGTGACAACCTAAGGATCTTATCGGAATACATCGCTACTTTTTCTACAGTGCCCACGCGCCGCCGCACGCGCCGGCAGCGCGTGGGTGCCCAAAGCGATAACGCTTCACCGGAAAATCTCAAAACCACGGCTCCAAACTCCTACCCTAGGTATAACACCCTATTTGGAGCCACTTTTGTTCTTGGACCTACCCCAAAAAGTGGCCGAAAATGGCAGATCACGGCGGCCGAAGTTTCGGCCGATTTTCAATTCGAAAATCGAGTTGTCTACGCTAAGAATCGATCTAATCCTACCCAACCATCAGCTAGAGCAGCTTGAGCGGTTCAAAATCCATACCTGGGTCGACGGAATTGGTGGCCGGAGGAGGGAGATCAACGGCGTTGAAGTTCCGGCGACATCCGGGCGAAAATCGCCATTTTCCGGCGGCTGGGGTCGTGACGCCGAGGTCGAGCCAATTCTTTTGACACCGGCCTCGTCCGCAGCCGCGGCCGATGGCTGGAGTTACGAAGAGAGAGAGAGGAGAGGCCGACGGGAGAGAGAGAGAGGAGTCGCGGGAGAGAGAGAGAGAGAGAGAGAGAGAGAGAGAAATCTGAGTTTTTATAAAAAATCCCATTTCGAAATATTTACGATTGTGCCACTGGGTTTCTTTTGACCATATCTCTCTCGTTACAACTCCGATTCGAGCCCACTACGTGTCTATGAACTCGTCTCAGTACGACCTATCCAAAAATATAAGTCACGGTCCCAAACTCTCTCCGGTTAAAAATATGACTAAAATACCCTTAAATAATTAAATAATTAAATGAGGGTAAAATTTGGGAAAATTTGGGGTCGGGGTGTTACACCCGGCAGCTGCCAGTATGTCATTCTATCACAACCAAACATTCCCTGTCCCACCCGAGAGTGGCCATGGGCCTCGCTTGGTTGTGTGGGTGGCCGATGCCGGACCAAAAGAATTTCTCTAAGTATAACATTGTTAAAATTGATAGAAAATGAATGTAATTTTTTGTTAAAAGTTTGTATATGTTTAGTATAATGGATGGTATATGACTACATACCCGGGAACCAGAGGATGGGTGGAAAAACCCCAGTCATTCTTAACCATGTGAAGATCAGTATGGCATATACCACAGTATAACACTTTGAATGCCACATCTTTCTCTCCTGTTTCTCTACAACCAAATCAGTTCAATTTTAGACAACAAATCTAAAACTGAGATCCTGGAAAGCAAGAACTACCAACTAAATCATAAAAAAAGAAAACAAGAAACCAGAAACTTGTGTACTTAATCATAAAAAAAAAAAAAAGCAGACAAATCCAAGATGAAGTGAAAATGTAAATCAAAGAAACAATAATCGGATCTAGTAGCAGAGTTAATAATATATGTACCTTCTTGAAAAATTAAAGGGAGAGAGAACACCAGATGAGTCTCTAGCAGTCCATCCAAATGCCTTCTTGGGGTGTTCATGCTCTTGAGATTTCACCATTTTTTCTTTTCAAACTTCAAACACAAATCGACTGATAGCAGAGTGAGAGTTTGTGAAAGTAGCAATTTACAAGTGGCACTATGAGACTTCATGCATGTATATGTAAAGATGATGTGGCAACAGGTTTGGTGCTGAGCTGACGCATCGGGTGAGCAAAGGGCAGAGAGGGAATCTTTCTTTGCTGACCAGAAAATTTTCTTGCAAAAGTACACGGTAGTCTTCGCAGTGCCTCTAAAATCTCTCGTATTCTTTATAAAAAGCTTGACTCCTTCAAAATGAGGTGCTCGTTCTAAAAATAAATGGAATTTTGCCATTTATTAATTTCTTTTTCTAAAATAAATGCTGCTCTTTTCATTTCTATTTTATTTTCCCACCTACTGTATTTCTTAACTACTATATCAATTTGAAACAACACAATTCTATATTTTCACCTATCATTATTTCTAAAATATGCTTTAATTAGATTCACTATTATACCCAATATAGGAGCCCAAATTATTAAAAAAAACCCTATATGAAATAAATTTTATAACACACCCAAAACTCATTTACAATAAACAAAAAGGCTTTTAACTTCTTTTAAATTATAAAACTACCATTGATTTCTTAAAACAAACTCAACTCCAAAACTTCATAAAAAGCCCAACACTCAATGGGACATCAAAGTAATTTAATAATCAAAATTAAATTCAATTGGGCCACCTATCATTTTTTGGGTTTGTTTATAGAAATTAAATGGTGTAGGGTTTATCTATAATATTAGTGTTAAGAATGGGTATATGACTAAATATCTCTTATTTTTTAAACCTTTAATTATTAATTCAAGCATTTTCTATTTCCTAAAATAATTTTATTTGATAAAAGTTCAGTAGTGGAAGTGAAGGTGGTGGTGAAAGAGATGAAGGTGAAGGTGGCAGTGATAGTGGAAGTGGTTGTGGGTGGTGATGAAGCTAGAGGGGGTGGTTGTGGTAGTGATGGTGGTGGAGATGGTGGTTATAGAGGTGAAGGTGGTAGCGGTGGCGGCGTGGTGGTGTAGGTGGAGGTGGAGGTGGAGGTGGTGGAGGAGGAGGAGCATGTGGTGGTGGCGTTTGGTGGTAGTGGTAGTGGAGGTGGTGAAGTTGCATGTGGAGGTGGAGGTAGTGTCACTTAAAAACAATTATGATGGTATTTTGGGAATTAAAATAATTCATTAAAGACTTATCTCTGCTTCTTTTGAAAGCTGCTGTCAAAAGGCCACTACTTAAAAAATAATCGAGATATTTTATTTTTACCAAACACCTTAAATTGCTTCACTTTAAAGTGAAGCAGATTTTTGGCAATTAAAAGCAATCCTAAACGAGGCCTTACACTTTCTTCTTTTTTTCTTTTTTTCTTTTTGTCAAATGGTAAAATAGGTGGGTTACGCGAGTTTAGGTTTTTGGATTAAGTCCTTAGAAGTCATTTTACAAAGGAATAAATTTGTCTTTAAATTTTTTAAGATTAGATGGGTGAGGAAATATGACAGGTAAGTGGAAATGGCAACACTCTTCTAAAATTCTTATAACTTTTTTTTTTTTTGTTTTAGAATTTCGTAAGTGTCAAAATCTTATTTGCTTTGAGGAGAGTCAAACTTTACTCTTAATTTTCTCTTGACTTATCATGAAAGTAAATGCTCTTTCCCCCACAAGAATTAATATTATATATACCTAAAAAATGTTTAGGTTCGTGACGAGCCTGTAAACTAAGGACAAAAGCTTTATAGGGGAGAATTGACAACAACAAAAAACTTTAGGGGAGAATTGACCAAAAAAAAAAAAAAACTTTTACAAAGGAATAAATTTGTCTTTAAATTTTTTAAGATTAGATGGGTAAGGAAATATGACAGGTAAGTGGAAATAGCAACATTCTTCTAAAATTCTTATAACTTTTTTTTTTCTTTTAGAATTTCGTAAGTGTCAAAATCTTATTTGCTTTGAGGAGAGTCAAACTTTACTCTTATTTTTCTCTTGACTTATCATGAAAGTAAATGCTCTTTCCCCCACAAAAATTATTATATATGCCTAAAAAATGTTTAGGTTTGTGACTAGCCTGTAAACTGAAGACAAAAGCTTTATAGGGGAGAATTGACAACAAAAAGAACTTTAGGGGAGAATTGACCAAAAAATAATAATAATAATCTTTAGGGGTCGTCTGTTACGCAGGTCTGTCTTCGCATGGACTAAGCTTAAATACTGTCATGGATTGACTTGGCTTGGACTAAACTTAATAAGGCTTGTCCAACGTTTGGTATAATGCTGGACTAGGATTGGGACTTGAATAAAAATATGTTTATTTAATTAATTAAAAAATTAAAAAACTAATAAAAATAATTTTTTATTTAACCCAAAGCCACACTCACCCAAAACCATCAACAAGCAGCCACTGGATCTCTGCAAGGGAAGTGAGAGTTCGCCAAAAATTATCACCACTCTCTCTCTCTCTCTCTCTCTCTCTCTCTCTCTCTCTCTCTCTCCCTCTCCCTCTCTCAATTTTGGTTCTTCCATTCCATGGCGATTTCAGATTCGCCGAGGCATTGCATGCACCAGCACGAGCCCTCGCACGAACTCAAATCCATGGGATTTGCTCGGCGATTGGGTCCGAGTTCGACGACACTACATTGTGTTCTGGAGTTGTTGTCTATCAAGAACTCGGCTGATTTGACGGATATGGGGAGCAGAAGGATGAGAATCCTCAATTTTGATTTCAATAAGTGAATGATGATGATGATGTTAATGGTGAAGCCAGTGTGTTGAATCGGAATGGGGATGATGGTGATTACATGACTTGAATTAAGTGGCTGAGTATGAGCTAGCAAAGAACGCAAGGGATTTTTTTAAAAAAAATTTCTCCTGAAAACGCACGGGATTGCTCAGTCCCCTCTTTTTGCACGGGATTAACTAACACTTTCTAAGGAGGTGTTTTTAGTGGGCCCCACATTGGCCCCACATTAATAATCCCTGCTTAGAATTAGAATTAGGTGAACCAAATGTGGGCCTAATTTTAATTTAATCCAATCCAGACTTGAGAGGTGTACCAAACGAGGCCTTAGGGCAGAGTTCTTATATGGTGCAGGTTTCATAGGGCATAAGACTTCTGCTTCTGTTTTATTTAGGTTTATTCAGGATGTATGATGCTTCACATATTAATATCTTATTTTATTTATGGATATGTTTATTGGGACTTACAAATAATTTTAGATTTGGCTTTATCTCTTAATCATTGCATCATACTAACTTTACTTATATGATTCAACGACTAAAAAGATAGGGCTTATAAAACCATCAATATAGAATTCTACTATTTAACACATGCAAGTTTCATGGTCAAGTAAATAAAGAGCCTTGTATTTGTAAGCCCGAAAACCTTGTTTTTATTTGTTTGTCTAGAACACTAAAATAATAAAGTAAAGAAATAAAGAGTAGAGGGGCGATTGATGAATAAGAATAGCTAGAAAATAAAAAAACACAAAAGCAAAAAACAAAAGTTGTCTGGGAAGATTAAAAAATGAAACAAAAAAGTTGTCAAGCAACATTTAAAAAACAGGATGATTGAGAGAAATCATGCCGTGGCTTAAATTTGTGAGACCACTGGTTTATTATGCCCTCGCTTAAACTGCAAGATTGTACATAGCACAAACCAAAACCTCATAAGAAAAATTTTAAACTGAAACAAGCAAATTAAGAGCTAGGCTTCAATGTGTTTCCAATGTCAATGACAAAGCGATATCTAACGTCTGTTTTAGCAAGACGCTCCATTGCAGTGTTCACATAATCAATAGGGATAACTTCAATATCAGCTGTAACGTTGTGCTTGGCCGCAAAATCAATCATCTCTTGTGTCTCCTTCATACCACCAACGCAACTACCAGCTACTATCTTCCTTCCTAGTAAATTTCAGAATAAATATAAATAGTTAGGTTAATTAATGGAGAAAAAGAGCCAAAAATATGTACATATATACTTAAACGCAATGAGACATTGAAGGGAGTTTCATCATATGCTTACCCATCAGCAGAGGAAAAACCGGAAGCTCGGGACGCTTCTCCGGTGCACCAACCATAACAAGCTTTCCATGAGACTTTAACAAATCAATGTAAGGTAAGAGAGGATGGTTTGCAGAGACTGTATCCATAATACCATCCATGGTGCCCATGGCAGCCTATGCAGAATGAAGCAAAAATTTAAAAACTTGTCGGTCATCTACTATTTTCTTTGTACGGTCTCAACTGATCATGTATTGTAATGAATCGTACGGTCTCACCTGCATCTGATCTTCATCACGACTGACCAAAAACGAGTCAGCATGAAGATGTTTAATAGCTTCCTCCTCCTTTCCAGGGGAGGTACTGATCACAGTAACCTTAACCCCCGTAGCCTTGGCAAATTTCACAGCCACATGGCCTAGACCACCAAGGCCAGCAACACCTACATGCATACCGGGTTTGTCAAGTCCGAAATATCTCAAAGGGCTGTAAGTTGTAATCCCAGCGCATAGAAGAGGAGCAGCTCCATCAAGAGGTAGGTTATCTGGAATATTGACAACGAAGTGCTCATCAGCCACCATGATATCTGAGTAGCCTCCATACGTAGTCGTTCCGTCATGGTACTTGCCACCAAATGTGGGTATCCATCTGGGGCAGTAGTTCTCAAGGTTGTTTGCACAATTATCACAAGAATGGCAAGATCCCACCATGCATCCAACACCAACCTTGTCTCCAACTTTGAATTTTTCTACTTTGCTCCCTACCTCTGTCACGACACCAACAATCTCATGCCTGCATTGCCCAATTTATTTAAGTTCACATTGTTACTAAATTTTATTTTTGAATTGATAAAATAAGTTCTCTCAATAAACATAATTTCTTCCATGCATTTCATGCTTACCCAGGAACAAGAGGATAGGTGGAAGCACCCCATTCAGTGGACTCCAATTCATTCTTGATTAGGTGAAGGTCGGAATGACATATCCCACAGTATGCGACTTTGAATGTCACGTCTTTCTCTCCCGTTTCCCTGCAACCCATATCAACTAATTAATTTCTTCAACACGCTCAAAAACTGAGAATTGCTTTTAAGTAGAGGAACAAACTTTTGGTTGGTCCTAACGTATGAACAGCTCAAATAGAAATGGGTCTATTTTGATTTAATAGATTTATATATATAATATTTCATCGGAAATGAGCAGAGACAAATACTTAGTTACATAATTTCATGACGAATAAAACGATAAATCAAACAAGAATTGAATAAAGAAGATGACTGATAATGTACCTTCTTGAGAAATTGAAGGGAGAGAGAACACCAGATGAATCTCTGACAGCCCATCCAAAGGCCTTCTTGGGATGTTCTTGTTCTGTTCACATTTTCTCTCTAATAAGCAAATAATATTTGCAGGCACCAACTAATAGTACTCTGAATTAGTATGAGAGTCTGAGGGAGTGCATTTTCAGGTCCTTTAATCTATTTTCCTCACATGTATATACAATATTCGTTAGTAAGTTAATATGGCAGTAAGCACTCGTTCGACTTACTCTTTAATATAATTTTTTTATGATGAAAATTGTTCCTTTTTTAGGTCCTCATTCAAATATTATTCCTTAAAAAATTTCATTCAATTCAGAAGTTTTTTAGCCATTAAATTGCTATCATGAATATTACTTATTTATTGAAAATATTATTTAATCCTCGCATTTGTTGTTGTTGATACAAGTCCTTTGACTTTTCTACCAACTAGGATTACATTCTTTTTTTTGTATTTTCTAATGTAGAGCTATTATTATTATTATTATTAAAAAATGATCTAGTTGTTCTTATTATGCCCATAAAGTATAAATCGTGTAGAAATTAATTTATAAGACCATAATTACGTTATTTTATTATTATTTTAATGTAGGGATATAAATAGGTTAAAAACCCCATAATTTTGGGACAATTTATTATTTTGGAGATACAACAAAATAACAATTTTTTATTTTTGTTCATCCTATAATACCGGTACATTATACACATATAGCCCATCCAATGGCCTTCTTAGGGTGTTCTTCCTCTAGAGATTTCGCCATTTTCTCTCTTCTAAGTATTTTCTTTCTCATTAGTTATTATTTTTTCTGATAAAGTATATTAACTAATTATATATATACATATACAGAGAGAGAGAGAGAGAGAGAGAGAGAGAGACTGTGTGCAGCAGCTAGCAATTGTGACGTGCTAGTCTTTTGGGAGTTTTTTGCTTAGATAAATCCAACTTCCTTGGCTTCTTCTAAGTCTGAATCCAACTTTTTGGGTGGCCATACAGCTTTTTCGGGAAAATACACTCATGTCATTACAATATTTCGTTTGAGGTTACCTCCGTAATTGTGATTGATGATTTTAAAGAAATTAAACATTTTAATTTACATATATGTTTTAACAAAAAAAACATTTGACTGCTTACCAAACAAATTTTGATACTTTCACCGAATTATTTATACATACAAACCAAACAAGTGTTCCGCTTTATGCACTAATTTAAGTTATAATCCTCATTCACATTATTATACTAGCGCATTTCATTTTCTTTGGAAAGGTATACTTATTCGACATGCTTTTCATGTATGGACTGAAATGACATTTCCTTGATAAGCTGAGGTACAATTCAGGGATTTCTCAAATAAGGTCTCATTAAAATAAAAAACAGTATAAAAAAACTAAATTTTATTTTTACATGCCCAAAAAAAAACAATGCTACTTTTTGCACTCCCCCTTTTTTTATTTTTTTTTGCTTTCTGTATGTGAATCAACGAGTGAAAGTTATTATGTCTCAGAGTAAATAGAAAAGATAAGAAAGACAAAGGCCATTACAAAAATACAACGAAGGTAGCATGACCTAAAAGATTACGAAGCCCAGAAATGGAGCAATACAAATACAGAAAGGTCCAAATTCCACTTGTGCAACTGAATAGTCAATGTTGCTAGTTTTTACGGAGTTATCATGTCTGTGCCTCCACATTAATTCATGAAGCTCCCCTAATATCGCTTGGATATAAAAATGAATAAATAAATAAAAGCATATAGAGACATAAAATATATTTATATTTTTAAAATTAAATGATGAAGGTGAAAGCAGTTGTGCTTGTTTCCATCTAAATTAAGATCGAGAGGCTTAATTAGGACCACTAGATTGAATGGAGCCAGACAATATTAATGAACATTTAGCATTACTTATTTAGGGTGATAAGTAATTTTAAAAAAAAAAATTGGAAAGCCCAATCCGTTTGGTAAACTATGAGAAAATCACTTTTTTCTTAAAATTATTGTGAGAGAAAACTATAAGGGAAAACAGCTAATGAGGTGCTTCTATTTTCTAATTATGCATGAATCAATTTCGAAAGTTCTGGATTTAATGAAATTTACAAACTTCCAAAAATACCCAATCTATTTTACGCAATCTCTTCTTTTCGTGTGTTTTCTCGTTCCCATCCCTTTGCTTCTTCACGCCATCTCTTTCACAGAGTTCTCCTTCTCTTGAATCTTTTATATTCTTCTTATTATTTTATCTTGTTGAATCAATTCAAGCACACTCCTGAGAATCCAAAAGACTCAGTAAGAGGCATATTATGTTTATTTCTTCTCAATTTCATTTTTCCCTCTTTCTCTTTAATTTCTAGGGTTTTAACTATAAATTTCATTCTTCACTCTCTTTAATTTCTAGGATTTTAACTTCAATAGTTTTTTATGTTACTTTTTACTTGTTTTTTTTTTCTGTTCCTATTTGTGTTTACTTATTTTATTTTATAATTAAAATAATTTTGAGGATGTGATAGAAACATATTTAATACAATATATATATATATATATATATTGTGCTTTCCCTTTTATCAAACACTTTAACAAAAAAGCCATTTCAACATAATGCCCTTTTTAGTCATTATATATAGTTCACATCACTTTCACAAATAAATATACCGAACACGAATACTTAGGAACTGATTATTGTACCAACAACACTTTTAACAAAAAATTTACAAAACACCAAACTTCTTTCTCTTACAACAAATCTGACCATGATTATTTTCACAGTATAATAATATCAAACTTTCCCTCAGACTGCACATAGGCTTAGAAGTAAGTCGGTCACATGGAGGAAAAGTTAATCAGATATCTAATCAACGATTATAAACCAAGATAAAACCAAAACGTCATTCTCAGGTAAGGTGAGGTGAACTTGCCATTTCATTTATTTATTTAAAATCCATCCTGTCCTGTGTACCAAGTTGTTCTCTAAATTTATAATTTTCACAAGACAAGTCAATAAAGAAAACATGTAGAAGAACCAAGAAAGTAGTTGCTGGAAACTGAACTCGAACTTAATTCATTGACTGATAAAAAAAATACAATTTAAATAGAACTCACAAGATCAAACTGGGCAGGAAAACATGGAACAACAATCCCATGACCAACACGACTAGCAGTTACTACTTAGACTCCCAACATATGTAATGGGATGCTCTTATAGAATAGGTAAAACCACAGCTGACCTCCTAATAAAATTTAAGAGCTAGACTTCAGTGTGTTTCCGATGTCGATAACAAATCGGTATCTGACATCTGCTTTGACAAGGCGCTCCATGGCAGTGTTCAGATAATCAATCGGGATAACCTCGATGTCAGCTGTTATGTTGTGTTTGGCTGCAAAGTCAATCATCTCTTGTGTCTCCTTCATTCCTCCAATGCAACTGCCGCCTAGTATCTTCCTTCCTAGAATATTAATTGAAGAACAAATTGACATGTTTGTTAACAACTTTAATATATACACAATGAACCAATTCAAATTAATGCACACTTCTGGAGCACTTACCCATGAGCAAAGGAAAAACTGGAAGCTCAAGAGGCTTCTCTGGTGCACCAACCATCACAAGCTTTCCATGAGACTTCAACAAACCAATCAAAGGTAAAAGAGGGTGGACGGCAGAAACCGTGTCGATGATGCCATCCATTGTGCCCAGGGCAGCCTACAAATCAAATCAACAAAAGTGATTAACCCACAAAACCTACACATGTGACAATCCAGTAAATAAAGTCAACGTAATTATTCAAATAATCACCTGCATTTGATCTTCGTCACGACTGACCAAAAATGAATCAGCATGGAGATGGTCAATAGCTTCTTCCTTCTTATTAGGGGAGGTGCTGATCACTGTAACCTTAACCCCCATAGCCTTGGCAAACTTCACGGCGACGTGCCCTAAACCGCCTAGACCAACAACACCGACATGCATACCAGGTTTGTCAAGTCCGAAATATCTCAAGGGGCTGTAAGTTGTAATCCCAGCACATAGGAGGGGAGCAGCTCCATCAAGAGGTAGGCTGTCCGGAACACGAACGATGAAGTGTTCATCGGCCACCATGATGTCGGAGTAACCGCCATATGTGGTGGTTCCGTCAAGGTACTTGGAACCATAGGTGAGTATCATTTTGGGGCAGTAATTCTCAAGGTTGTTGGCACAACTGTCACAAGAATGGCAAGACCCAACCATGCATCCAACACCTACCTTGTCTCCAACTTTGAATTTTTCTACTTTGCTTCCTACCTCTGTCACTACGCCAACAATTTCATGCCTGCATTGCCCCAAATAAGTTCACTTATAGGAATGCGTTCATTGAAAAGCTTGAGCTAATTAACTTACGTTCACATCACCCATCAGTAAATGCTCTGGTCTGACTGTAAACTTGTGATAATTCTAGCAAGTATTTTTCTTAATTTTCTTATGGCATGCCCTGCCTTTCATTGCCACCAATCAAATAAAAGTTTTACAGAAAAATTAATTTGAAAACTTTATACTAAACTAAAGTCATAAAAAACATATATTGAGAAAAAGACCCATGCATTTAGGACAAATGCAACAGACATCGTACTTATGCGTTTCGGTTTATTTTTTAAGGAGCTAAATTTTGCTCTTTTTAAATTAAAAAATTGTTATTAACACTTGAATTAAAAATCATGGCGTATTTCTCACTAGAATTGATTCGATGCAAATTTCAATAGTTCCTCTACCAATATATCAAAAAAGAAAATCAACGACTAACTAAACTAAAGTCATGTTTGATAAATGACAACGTACCCGGGGACCAGAGGATAGGTAGAAGAACCCCATTCATTCTTCACCATGTGAAGATCCGAATGGCATATCCCACAGTACAACACTTTGAATGACACATCTTTCTCTCCAGTTTCTCTGCAACCAAATAAATTCAATTTTAGACACAAACCAAGAACTCAGATCTTGACATTAAAGCATGCATAAATCCTAAACTTCTTTTGTACTGACTGAATATGTGTCGGCTTTTCACTGTCAATATAACATGTTACATGGTGTTACAACTGCAAAATCATTTTTACTGATTAAGAAAAAAAAAATTTAATCAAACGGATACTGATTCAAATTTAAATCCCAGTTTGTTCATTTTTTTATCTTCCCCATTTCATTGAATCATTGTGCTTTTTAAGAACCACATTTAGACAAATCTAGGAATGCAATAAAAATGGTAAAAAAACCAAACAAAAAATGAATGGGAAATTAAGTTATATAGAATAATAACCTTCTTGAGAATTTAAAGGGAGAAAGAACACCAGATGAATCTCTAGCAGCCCATCCAAAAGCCTTTTTGGGGTGTTCTTGCTCTGTAGAAACCACCATTTTCGCTCTCAAGATATAACTGGCACAAAGCAACTATGAGAATTTAATTAATAGAGTGAGAGAGAAGGCAAGGGAGGAGCTGTTTATATATAGATGTGGACGACATGGGGTGGGGACACTGGGGTATTGCTGTTGCGCTGGGCTGACGTATTGGGTGAGCAAATGGAAATCAAACAAGGTTCTTTTCCACAGAAAAGTAATGACATTCTCATTGGGTAAGAGATTGCGCTGGGCTGACGTATTGGGTGCAACAACTCTATTTTAGGCATGTTGAAGACTTTTAGTTTATCATTTTAATTAAGAATGAGTCAAGTGTATTAAAAATAGAAGTACTTGAGAAGAAAGACTTGAATACTACTTTTTGGAAAAAAAACAATTCATGTTGTTATGGTCGCTCCAGATTTTTTTTGTTTTTGTTTTTTGGTTGGGTGAAAAGACGAGGTCACTTCATGTTTTTGTTTATCATTTTAATCAAGAATGAGTCAAGAAAAAGCAATAATTGGTTGTTGACAACAATTAGGTATGTCTTCCACAACATGGTGGCTCCATTTGTTTTTGTGTTGGTTTATGCAATCTCCAATTCAATACTGAAAGTTAATTTTCAAACATAATTTGAGGATGATGGGCCTAAAAAGTTAATTATAATTTTTTCCCGAAAATACATAAATGAAAGGCAAACTTAGTTTTAAACTTATTTTGCTTGTCATATAGAAAGTTAATGAACATTATTTTAAGTGATTTGATGAAATTATGTATTATATATATATATATTATAGAATAAAATAAAAAAATTCTTAACCATTTCATTTATATTTTACATTTACATCTATTGAAATGTTTGATTAGATTAAACATGACGATATATGTTTCATATTTCATTATTATCTTTTTATTTTTATGAAAATCGATCATTCAATCCAATATCAATTGGATTTAAACCTCTGTGAGAGGTTAACACTTTGATTTTTCGTCCATTCAAGTTGATGTCACTCACAAAAAAAGCAAGAAAAACCTAAGAGAGAAAACTCCTAGCCGCCACCCCTTTTAGGGTGGTGACTACCATGTTTTTTTTGTCCTATCTTCATCTCTTTTTCCTCTCCTCTCTGAAGGAAGTTGAGGTTCCACCCCAAAATCAATTGGCAATGGGGGGAGTAGCTCAACTCCTTATAAGCCCTTACTAGGTTTCTCAAATTTCCAATGTAAGACTTTTTACCTTCACATTTTCACACTCCCCAACTCATCCCCTTCATATCCTCTTTGCTTACTGCTACAAAAAAGCAAAAAGACGACGGTAAATCACCGTCGTGTATTCGATTTTTCAATGGTCGTGGAATCCACCGTCATCTTTTCCCTCATATACCACGACGCTAAATAACCGTCGTTGTTAAAATATACAACGTCATCAACAAATACAAAACGACGTCTTTGTACTGCAAAAAGATCTAAAAAAGCAGTCGAGGATGAGAATAGACGACCAACTCTCTAACAAAACCGTCGTTAAAAAGGAAAAATATGACACATATTAAGAGAACAAGGCCGCAAGATAGACATACAACGACGGAAATAAAAAAACGACGCCGTTAAATATCATTTTCACGACAATAAAAAATTTGACGTCTTTAAATACATTAGAAGACGACGTTATTGATACCTACTACGTCGTATATATAAAAACAGCCGTCGTAAAATTAATTTTCCACTTCGATTTTTCGATAAAAGATGACGTGGAAATAGTTGTCAGTGTCATTATTTACGACGTATGTATTTATTGAGTAGACGTTGAAAAACGAAACAACGTCGGTTACAAATATATGAGAGTCGTATTACAAAATTTATACGTCATATTTTCAGAAACAAACATCGACGATAAATATTAGACGTTGTTAAATAAAACAACGTCGGAAAACAATACAAACAGACGTGTTTAGTCTGCTAAAGTTCTAGAAAATAGTCGAGGATGAGAATAGACGACCAACTCAAACAAATCACCGTCGTTAAAAAGGAAAAATATGACACATGTTAAAAGAAAAAGGCCGCAAGATATACATACAACGACGACAACTAAAATTTTACGCTGTTAAATGTAATTTACACGACAAGAAAAAATATGACGTCTTTAAATACATGAGAAGACGACGTTATTGAAATATACTACGTCTCTTATTTACAAACAACCTTCGTGAAATAAATTTTCCACTTCGATTTTTCTAAAAAAGATGACGTGGAAATAGTTGTCAGTGTCATTATTTACGACGTATGTATTTATACAGTTGACGTTGAAATGCGAAACAACGTCGGTGGCATTTATATAGTCGACGTTGTATTTATATCTATCATCATTACTCACGACGCACTTAATAATATAGACGACGTTGAACTTCTAAACAACGTCGGGTCCAAATAAATGAGAGCTGTATTACAGAACATATAGACGGCGTTGATTATGATGAGAGCCGTATTACAAATAACGTCGTTTAATTGTTATTAGACGGCGGTTATAATGAATTTCCGTCGGAATTCATTTCGTTCCTCTTCGTTTATAAAAGAACTTGCGACGTGGAAAATGTATGATGACGTCGTATTTTTTAACGTTCAGATTATATATCTCGTTTTTTAGACGTCGGTATTATGGGATTGAAGTCGTGTTATTTTGAATTACATGACGGTTCTTAATCCTTCCCCGACGTGATATCCTGAATAATTGCTTCACAATTGCGTCGTGGTTCTTCATTGTTACGTTGCTTTAAGACGTCGGTAAATATGCTGAATAACTGGTTCACAATAACGTCGTGTTTTATTTGAACGTAGAAAGTGAAGAAATCACATTACAATATATTACAAAATTAATGTCATACACTGCCAATTACATAAGCATCATTCAATCCATATATCTTCACACCCATCTCGAATATTTTGACCGCCTAACTCACCCACCAGTTCATCAAATGTGTCAACATTTGGCATCCCTCTAGTAAATGGCTCACACTCAATTATCACATCACCTAAGACTTCATCACCAATAACATCATTATATTCTCTATTAGGCATTGATAACACTACCGACCAACCACGATGCATCGGGTCGTCAACAAAAAATATTTGTTTGACTTGAGAAGCCAAAACAAATTGGTCATTCCTATGTCCAATTTTACTCAAATCTACAAGGGTAAATCCAAGTTCGTCGACTACAAGACCAGAACTATCTATCCAATCACACCTAAAGACTGGGATTGTAAACTTTTGGTAGTCAAGGTCCCAAATTTCTTGAATGACACCATAGAAACCCATATTTGAGAGAATTGGGTTTTTATCCTTGGCACTAGCAACTTGCATGGTATGTGCAAGTAAATAAACTCCACTATTTTGAGTTGTCCGCACATCATCTTGTGCCTTGATATTGAATTTAATACCTTTAATAAGATAGCTCCTATATAATGGCACTGACATGTTTGGACCAGCTGCTAGCCACCTTAAATTTTCTGATACGCCATGATTGTCTTCCTCAAGTTCACTTTGAACCTGCAAATTAATCATATCTTAATTCAATCTAACATATAAATAAGAAGAAAATTAAAAGAGAAATATGTTATTCAACAATATATACCTTGAAGCGTAGCCATTGAATGAAAGTGCTATTGTGCTTATCCTGCAGCCACTTTGTTCTCTTTCTAAATTTTGGATAAGCAGTCTTGATGTGAATCATATGTTGCCTACATGACACGAAAAATTCAAGCATTACGGTCCTAAATATAGAAGATAAACATAAGAAATAATTTCAAATGGAAACTTAAAGAATAAAGCTCATACGTACTCGATATAAGGTAGGACTTCCTCCGTATTCTCCAAGACATATAGATGTGTTTGATTCAACAGGTCCTGATCAACTACGCTCACTGTGCAACCTGATAATGGCTTTGAAAGTCCCATCTTTTGGCTTGAAGGCACTCCAACTGTACTAACATCAGATAAATGCTGAGTACAACACTCTACCGCTTCTTCAGCTATATACCGCTCAGCAATGCAACCTTCGGGACGAGTACGATTCTGAACATACCCCTTCAGCACTTTCATATATCTTTCAAACGGATACATCCACCTAAAATATACTGGCCCACATAGACGAACTTCTCTGACAAGATGTACTACTAGATGAACCATGATATCAAAGAATGAAGGGGGAAAGTACTTCTCAAGCAAACACAGAGTAACTACTACATCTTCTTCCAACTTATCTAGCTTGGAAACATCAACAGTCTTTGCACATATAGCATTGAAGAAGAAGCACAAACGAGTTATTGCATACCTTGTAGGCTTCTCCAAAACAGAACGAATTGCCACAGGGAGCAATTGTTGCATTAAGGTATGACAATCATGTGATTTAAGGCCAAGAAGTCTTGAATCTTGTAAAGATACAAGATTTTTAATATTTGAAGAATAACCTTCAGGGACCTTCATACCATAGAAAGAATTGCAAACCTCTCTCTTCTCTGCTCTTGACAAATTCCAAGGCCCAGGAGGCAAACGAGTACGTCTTTCTCCATACTCGGGTTGCAAATCAGTTTTGACCCCCATGTTCAATAAATCTAATCGAGCAGCAATCCCATCTTTATTTTTTCCAGGGATCTCCAGCAATGTACCAATGATACTATCGCAAACATTCTTCTCAATGTGCATAACATCTAGGGCATGCCTCACAGGAAGGTATTTCCAATACTCGAGATCAAAGAATATTGATTTCTTCTTCCAACAAACTCTGTCACCATTTTCAACCATATGCAGCACTTCTTCTCCGGTTAATGGCTCGGGAGGTATGCCATATTCAGGTTTCCCATTAAAAGCTGCACGTTGCCTCCTATATGGATGATTGATTGGTAACCATTTTCTATGCCCAATGTAACAAATTTTGTGGCCATTTTTCAACCTGTGACTAGGTGTATCATCGCCGCATATTGGACAAGCTTTATATCCTTTAACAACACAACCAGATAAGTTTCCATAGGCGGGGAAATCATTAATTGTCCACATTAATGCAGCTCTGAGTGTAAAGTATTCTCCATTATGTGCATCATACACTCCTCTAATCCCAACCCACAAGGATTTTAAATCATCAATCAAAGGCTCCAAGTAGACGTCTATATCATTTCCGGGTTGTTTAGGACCGGAAATCAATAAGGTTAACATCATGAACTTTCGTTTCATGCACAGCCATGGAGGGAGATTATATGTAACTAAGATAACCGGCCAACAACTATATCTGCTACTTAGAGAACTGTGGGGATTGAATCCATCAGATGAAAGAGCCAATCTCAAGTTTCTCGGCGCATTACCAAACTCAGGCCATTTATCATCAAGAAGTTTCCAAGACGGGGAATCCGCCGGATGAGACATCTGACCGTCAATTGATTTTCTAGCAGCATGCCACCAAGTCAAACTCTTAGCTGTCTCATGTGATTGAAACATCCTTTTAAACCTTGGAATTGGGGGAAAATACCATACCACCTTCGCTGGCACACCCTCTTTCAAGATTGAATCTTTGCCTTCCTTCCACCTTGAGATACCACAAGTAGGACAATTAGTTGAATCCTCATACTCCTTCCTATACAAGATGCAATCATTGGGGCATGCGTGCATTTTCTCATAACTCAGCCCCAATGCACACAAAGTCTTTTTAGCCTCATACATGGAGGTTGGTATTGTATTTCCTTCTGGAAGCAAATCGCCTTGAAGTATCAATAATTCTGTAAAACAGACATCACTCATCCCATGTTTTGCCTTCAAATTATACAACTTCACTAATGCCGATAACTTCGTGTACTTTCTACAACCAGGGTACACTGGTTGATCTCCATCCCCAATCACATTGGCAAACTCATACGGATCCGAACCAAAATCACCAAAATCATTATCATCCATATCAATTTCTTCAGACACAAAACTGTACCTACTATGGCCATCATCTTCTTCAACATTTCTACTAGCATTAGTAGTTGCTTCCCAAGGTTCTCCGTGAAATGTCCAATTCTTATAGCTTTGGTCAATTCCATTAAAGTATAAGTGATCCCTTATAATTCCAACCCCAAACAACTTCAAATTAACACATTTAACACATGGACAACGGATATGTGTTGTAGTTAGAAGATTTTCTACAGCAAAGTTCAAAAATGCTTCCACCCCAAATTCATATGCCTTCGATCTTCTATCCGAGTGCATCCATGACTTATCCATCTCCGACACTATAACCTATTATCTATAATAAAGTGAAAATACAGGCAATGACCATCACTATAGCAGATTATACAATGATCTAATCGCAAGTAATACACAACAGAGACGACGGGTTTTAAACAAAAACAGACGTATTTGGCATATATAGACGACGGATTTTCAACAGACGTCGTCTATTATAAGTAATACAAACGACGGTTTATGAAAAAACCGTCGTGTATAAGTAATACAACGACGGTAGTTTAAAAAAACCGTCGTGTAATCGTCGTCGTATGCCTTAAAATTCGTCGTGTCTCAGTTTATTTTCAAGAACACAAAACCCATTAAGAACACAACATATATATGAAACCAAGCAAGAAACCAACATATACATGAAACCAAGCATGAAAACAATAAATCCATTCCCAATTCAACATAACATAGGGTGATTAAAAGATACGACAAAATTAAATCCATTCCCAATTCAACATAACAGATAATGTAATCCATGAACCCATTAAACAGAAAATCCATGAACCCATTAAACAGAAAATCCATGAACCCATACCTATAAGCACATTATTAACAGATCGCAAAGCATACACATAAAACCCTTTAACAAAACAACCTAATATCATTCAATGAATTTACAAGGGGAAGATAGGGTTTGTACTTACAGGTTGGACGAGCTCACAGATTCGACGGAGCCTGGAGAGTGCAACTTTTAATTAGAGCAGAAGTGAGAGAGCGAAATGTTATGTCGCGCGAAATCTGAAAATTTTAGGTTTCAGGGTTCGATCATTCAATGAATTTACAAGGGGAAGATAGGGTTTGTACTTACAGGTTGGACGAGCTCACAGATTCGACGGAGCCTGGAGAGTGCAACTTTTAATTAGAGCAGAAGTGAGAGAGCGAAATGTTATGTCGCGCGAAATCTGAAAATTTTAGGTTTCAGGGTTCGAAGTATAAGAATAAGAGCCAAATCTAAAAAAATTTAGGTCGCGCGAAAATTTTTAGAGTTCGCGCGTTTTAAAACGTCGAAAGAAAAACCAAGGCGAAAGTTCTACACGTATCGACGTAAATTTAATATTCCACGACGGAAAGTTCATTTTTCGGATTAAGAACGTAAGGCCGTTCATTTTGAAGCTTCATTTTTCGGATTAATTTTAAATTTATTTTGAATTTTTTATATAACGACAACTGAAAAACCACGTCGGTGTTAAGAAATTAAAGACGTTGTAAATTATATAAACCGACTTACATATTAAAATGACGTCGTTTAAAGCGTAAACCATGTCGTATGTTTTTCTGTACGACGTAAAATATGTATTCCACGACGCAACCACCGTCGTTAAAAATTAATACCCTAAACCCATAAAACTAAATTATACAATTTAAAAAATTAAGTTTATAAAAGGTTTTATGGTTTTAAAGCCTAACATATACCCTAGACTACCCAAAAATTATACTTTAAAAATAAACCCCAATAAATAACAACCCTAATCTCTAAACCCTAGACTCTAAACCCTAAACCATAAAACTAGAAGTGATTTTATGACTCATCAAAACAATTTTGTTTTGGATGGTCATTTTAAATTTTTGTTATTCAAAATGAATTTTTTCAAGGTTTATGTGGAAGAAAATATATCAATGACTTCATAGGAGTTGACTTTTCAATTTTCTGATTTATTTTAAATTTATTTTGAATATTTTGATATAAAAATAATAAAATATTCTTACCACAACAACAAACCACGTCGGTGTTAATAAATTGTAGACGTTGTAAATTGTAATAGACTACTAAGTCGTTAAAATGACGTCGTTAAAATGAGAAACCATGGCGGCTATTTAACTATACGACGTAAAATATATATATCAACGACTTAACCGTTGTCGTTACATAAACGTCGTCGATGATACCCTGAACCCTTAAGAAATTGAAGATGTTGTAAACCATAAACGACTCAATTGTTCAAAGAACGTCGTCTAACTATATTTTTACGTCGTATTTGTTTAAAACACGAAACAACAAAATACGACGGTTTGTGACTTTATTAGGTCGTTGGAAAAGTATTACACGTCGGTTACGCAATTTGTATGTTTGTTTTTTTTTAATTTAAGAAAACCTCAACAAATTTTTACATTACATATTATAGAGAAAATTTGTACATTATACATAAATATCAAGTGTTCAATAATTGCCCTGTTTAATAATTTGGAAAACAAACTCTGCCCATTCATTCCGGACTTCATCAATGGCTTCTTGGGGGTATGAAGCTTCCTGGTTTCCCTTGGCATACTGCATAAACAATGACTATTAGGGTTTATAAATAAAAAGAAATTCAATCACAGACGACGATATTTTTCATAACCGACGTAGTATATCCATTCAACGACGTTAATTTTACATGACCGTCGTTGATAATACAAAAAACGACGTGAAATGTATGAAGGTAATTTCTTCTTACCTTATTCTCAAACCCCAAGGAAGGATCCATGATGATGTCCCTCATGAAGCGCATCACATAATACCCGCATTCGACATTGCTGGGTTGCTTTGGTGTGCCTGAGAGAGTTTTCCAAATTACATTTTTACGTCCTGCTCGGCCTATGTGGGTATTATATATTTTTAAAGCACTGTTCACGATGTTTTTCGCCTCTTCGTCGACCACACGATGACCTGGCAGAGGATCCAGAAAATAGACGGTCTCCTTCTTTGCTCTTACAATCAGCAAGATCCAATGACGGCTGCACAAAATTAATATAAAAACGACGGTTATTTACAAAAACGACGTATTATAGTATTTCACACGACGAAATAAAGTAGATAACGACGACATTATATATTTATCACGACGACAAATAAATACTGACGTGGTTAGTAGTTTCAAACGACTAAATAAAATAAAACACCGACGTGGTTAGTTTATAAGCTGTCATTTATTGAAAATCATAAAAACAAAATCCTAAGGAGACTAACCCTGGATTGTAAGGCATCATGAAAAGCTGTTCACCGTCTGTCTTCTGAAGTCGAGCTGCTACCAGTCGTGATCTTTCAGTTATTGTGCCAGAGTTGACACTAACTGTAGCAGGGTCAATAAAGCCAACCATGCTGCACATATTGGCTTTTTTCAAAACATCGTGTAAGTACCTAAATACATAAAATAATATAAACAAGTCAGCAAAAACAAACACGACGGTTATGTATAAAAAAACGACGTATTATAATATTTCACACGACGTACTGAAATAGATAAGGACGTTATAATATATTTATCACGACGGTAGTTAGTTAAGACGACGTGGTTAGTTAAACCAACGAGTTATTATCTTAGAAGTACAAACCTCATATATACAGCCAATACAGTAGCTCCAATTTCTTCCATGCCTGCAAATTGTGTAATATCTTCAGGCAGGAGGAAGGTATCGCGCTCACCACCAAACACCTCCTTATCAATTGTAAATTGGAGTGTCTTATCCTCAGGCAGGAGTGTCGTTTCCACAAAACGACAAAGGGTTTTTAAAGAAGATGGCGCCTCCATATTTGAATAAGCACCAACTTCAATAACCTGTTTAAAGAAATAAAAAAAATGACGTGGTAATTCAATAAAGACGACGGTTTTAGTAATAAAACGTCGTCTTAAAAGTATTTAAACGACGGTGAAAAAATTGTCGTGGTAATTCAATAAAGACGACGGTTTTATGAATAAAGCGTCGTCTGAAACCATTTAAACGACGGTGCAAAAACCGTCGTTTAAATATTTTATTACGTCTTAAAAAAAGTCCGCCGTCTAAGTTTTAAACAAACGACGGATTAAATAAAAATATCGACGTCTGAAATTTTGAAAAACAAATAAAAAAGGCAAAGTTATGTGAACATACCTTGTCGTCATGCTTTTCTTCATCTTCTTTCTCCTTTTCTTCTTCCTTCTCTTCATCTCTTTTTTCTTCTTCCTTCTCTTCATCTGGCTGATGTTTCCCCATTTTGGCAGTATCATCCTCCAAATGTAGGGATCTCACATCACCTCCAGAGCAGCTAGCTTTGTCAGACATTGGATTTTTGGGGCTTTGGCTAATTCTTGGTTTAAGCATGCTTGGATCAAAATTGGGAATTAATTGGGAAAGCTGACTCAGGAAATGCTCCCTCTCAGCCTCTACCAATTGTTTTGTCCTAGCCTCCATCCTTAAGGCCTCTTCCCTTGCCTTAGCCTCCATCTTTTTAGTCTCTTCTTGAAGGAGAACTCTTAAACTGTCCTTCAAACGGTCGTCAAAGCTCACCCTCTGTGGTTTGGGCAAATTGAAATATTGCCTTGGGGAAACACCAGCACCAACTCCCCTCAGTCTGCCTGGATGCTCGGGGCCCAAAGCCATGGTCAGCACATCATTGCTGCCATCTACTCTGACTTTGCCTTCCGAGACTTGTTTCTGCAATTCATCCTAAAAAAAGATAAACAAAAAACACACGACGGTTATTTATGTACAAACGACGTATTATATAATTTCACACGACGCAATAACGTATAAACCGACGTTATTATAACTTATCACGACGGTAGTTATACCGACGTGGTTATTTATTTAAAACGACGAAATGAATAAACAACCGACGTCTTATGCTATAATTAAAGATAACAGAGTAGTGATTCCTATTTAGACCGTTAACGACGTTTTTAAAAAAGTTTCGACGTGGTAATATCATTCACACGACGCGAAAATGAACCACCGACGTCTTATGCTATAATTACAGAAAATATAGTAGTGATTCCTATTTAGACCTTTAACGACGTTTTTAAAAACTTTTCGACGTGGTAATATCATTCACACGACGAAAAATATAACATACGACGTAATAAGAATAATTCACAGTTTAATAAAAATTTAAAACAGAGTGATAGTAGGCTTACAATTAATTTTGCTTTCTCTGCCACCTTTGGATCAGGGATGTTACCATGTTTGTCCTGTCTAGCTCTCTTCCATAAGGTAGATCGATCAATTTCTACCCCAGGCATGGTTTCCTCCAATTGATCCTCCAATCCAGCATATCCTTTTCGAGACAATCGATGATTGTACTCGAGTTTCTCCCTAATCTGTGCATGTTGAGAATGCACAGACTCAAAATCTTTGGATAGCCTTGAAGCTACAAAGGCATCCCATTGTGCTTTCTCTATGAATTTATATGTTTCAGGGGGTTGGCTTAATTTCTCCCTGTCATTGGTGTATGGAAGGATATAATGCCTCGTTAGAGTAGACTTGAAATCCTTCCATTTCTTGGAAGCAGAAGCTAAAACAGAGGTCTTGCCCCCTTGGCCTACGACAAAAGCCATGTCAACTGCTTCCCAAATCTGCTCCTTTATATCCTTGGGGATTTGGGACCATTTCTTGTCCACAAGTGGGATCCTGGAGCGTGCCAACACACCAATATACGACTGCATCTCAATATGTGCTTGGCCAACACCTTTCCCCCTTTTATTGTACTCAACAATTAGCCTCAGTTTCTGAAGCTTTCTCTTCACAACACGAGGCATTGTGCTCATACCTCGACCAGTCTTTGAATCATCTGAGATTGTTGTCTGGCTGGTTTGTTCTGTCTCAGCAGATGATGAAGCAAACTTCATCTTCTTCGAAGACTTCATCTCCTTCGAAGACTTGTCTTGAGGAGCTACCATTCCAAGCTTCTTGGAGCCAGAATCCTTAGTTTGTTGTTGAGAAACCATTTTAACAGACAAAACTGCAAGTGAAAATATTTCAGGAAAACATTAAGAACACAAACGACGGTATTAAAAAAATACGACGTATGATATGATTTTAGACGACGCAATGAAATAATCTCAGACGTAATAAATGTTTAAAACCATTATTTATATAACGTCGTGGTATATATGTTCACACGACGTCAATAGTAATACACCGTCGTGGTAAACTATTATTTATATAACGTCGTGGTATTTATGTTCATACGACGTCAATAGTAATACACCGTCGTGGTATTAACATTCACACGACGTAAAACAATAAGATATTTTGTCGTCTATATTAGATACCAACCCTAGTTTCTTTTTCTTTATATTTTATCAAATAAGGGAAAAACAAAAACCATTGTTCAGCGAAATCAAACCTGCAATTAAACAAGCATATAAAAAATACTATTATTTTAAAAACAACTTTGTCAATTTTCAGACGACGCTAGAACAACTGACGAACCGTCGTGGTCTACCGTCGTCTTATTTAGTTGATGTAGTTGTCTTCAAAGTTGGAAACTTTCTCTCTTTGTCTATATATTTTATCAAACTTGAAAAGAAGTAAAATGATTTTAGCCAGAAAAAAGGTAAAAAGATTTTTCAAACAAAAAACGTATGAGCATGCAAAACAGTAACCAAAATAGTGAAAATGAAAGCTTACCTTTTGCGTGCAATGAAAGCAAGAGGAAGATGATCGATGTTTAAGTTCAGAGACGACGAAGAAGACGAGAGGAAGACGATGAGAAACTCTGACAATGCTCTGACAAGGAAAAAAGACGAAAAGGTTTCTCTGGGAGATTGAAATTTTTAATCGGGTTTGGAAACAGTGCATGTGTAAGTCGAAAAGTTGCTTACATATAAAACCATTTCAAAAAAATAATACGGCGGTTACATTTAACTACGTCGTTTTTAACTAAAACGACGCAATATTTTTCATTCGACGTGGAATCATTTCATTTAACGTCGTTAGGTTTAATATAACCGACGTGGATTTTAATTTTTAAATTATGAATAGAATTTTTTTTCCCGTGACCTTTCAGTTTATTTTTCAATTACAGTGCGTTATAAATAGAGTTTTTTTTCCGGAGGAAATTTAAAACGAAGGAAATTAATATTCTGCAATATGTAAAGTTTCTTTTTTGGATGACAGATTTAAATAAAATAAGAATATAAAAACAACAAATGTGTAAGTCAAGTAGACGAAAAGTTGCTTACATATAAAACCATTTCAAAAAAATAATACGGCGGTTACATATAACTACGACGTATAAATTACAAAATACGACGGTACATTTAACTTCGGACGTGGTAAATAAATACGACAGTAGTTTGTAGGTACCGTCGTAGTAAACTCAAAAATTAAAGTACATAAGTAATAACTCGCGTCATGGTATATTATTTAACACGTCGTTTGTATTAATTTACCGACGTGGATTTCTGTAATATACGTCGATAATACCGACGTTGATTTTACAATTTAAACGGCGGTTTTTTTGTAAGGACCGCCGTTGGTTTTAAAAATTTATTCTATAAATTTGTCGCTTTCATTCATTTTCGGTTTACATTTAAGGTTCCAAGTTCTTCCTCTCTCAGTCTCTCATGTCTCAAAGACAATAATTTGGATGTTTTCTCAAAGAGAAATTGAGCTTACTCGCATCAAATATATGTCCACAAGAAGAAGCTTGTCAACTAGCCTTCTCACTTCCTTGATCAAGCCTGATAGGACACTTAGTGCTTCTGAATACTCCTTGCTTTCCATCAAAAGAGATGCAAGCCTGGGCCTCCACTCGCTGTCGAAGGAAAGTTCGCTTCTCAGGGAAATCTGAAGATCAGATGTGCCTGATCCTCTGCTTGATTTTCTTG
>NC_034014.1:21586079-21593000 GCF_000346465.2 Prunus persica
TAAAGCATGAGCAATTGAATCAGTAGTTTCTGGGAGATATGATGAAGACATTGTCAATGCTTGAACTACACAAGTCTGCAGAAAGATATGTTAAAGAAACTGAAACAACGGCGGTTTTCTGTTCTACCGTCGTCTTTCTCGTCGTCTATATTAAGTTAAGATGGCGGTAGATTTATAATTACCGACGTAGATTATTTTGTAAAACGTCGTTAAGTGTACTACAACCGACGTGGATTTTAATTTTAAATTATAAATAGAGTTTTTTTTCCCGTATTCTTTCAGTTTTAGTTTTCAATTCCAAAGCGTGATAAATAGATTTTTCTTCCCCGAGGAAATTTAAAATGAGGGAAATTAATGTTCTAGAATTTGTAAACTAACACGACGCAATATTTGCAAATCTGTGTCATCTGTTAAGATTATGATGTGGAACAGAGTTCCATCTGGTAAGATTTCGTAACCCTTGGGATCTCAGACAAAACTGATTATGTCGACGGTGTTCTATATAAACCGTCGTGGTTATTTCAATTCTTGTCATTAAGTAGATCTACCGACGTAGGATAAGAAAATCAAAGAAAAAAATTGTTAACAAAAATTCTTATTAAGACGACCGTTAAAATTAAAGGTACGACGTATAAAATGAATAAATACGACGATAAATTTTATTGTACGATTTAAAGATAACGTCGTAGAACTATACGAGAATGACGTCGATATATTTATATTTTCCGTCGTTGTAAATTAATTTAATATGGCGATATTTTGTATTTTAAAGCCGTGGATTTGTTTGTAATTATACGGCGTCTTATACGAAAACCTCGTCGTGTTATTTTATGAGTAAAAACGGCAGTTTTTATTGAAATCGTCGTCTTTACTTTCTACGTCGGTCGATTCATAACTTCTGCCGTTCTTTGTTGGCATTGATTTTACACTGCGGAAATCTGTTTCAAATAGACGTCGGTTGTTTAATTATGTACGTTGTTGTTTTTGAACAGCCATTTGAAACTCCATTTTTTAGTTGTCTAAGGTTGTATTACACGACGGTGTTTTTAGAACCGTCGTCTTTTTATAAACCACGACGGTTTTCACTTAGACCGTCGTTGTTTTCTGGTCGTCTTTTTCACTTTTTGTAGTAGTGTTCCCCCTCCTGTATTGTCTCCCTCTCTTTTCATTAGCTCGTTTATGGAGTAATTATAACAGATTTTTGCGGATCTATCCTCTTTTGGTTATCAACTCTATTTGCTAAAGAGGAGAGTCGATTGGTGCGGATTTGTTATCATTTGGTGCTTGCGAATAGTAGGTTGGCTTTGTGACAACGAGGTTGCACTCCGGCTAGTTTAGTTTCTTTATCTTTGGAATAAGTCGCATAAACTCTCTTAGGATTTTCTGTGTAGTTTTAACCTCTCCATTGTGAGTGTTTTTCACCTCTTTTTTGCGAGAGCTTTTTGATTATTATGAGTTTACAATCTTAGTTGAATGCCTATGCCAAAGTTTCTTCGGTCATGTGTGATCGTTAGTGGAGGTGCACCAAATTGTCTTCATCTTAATGTTATATTTCTTTGGAATTGTAATGGCCCTTTGTGACTAATTTGTATTGGCCTTTTGTTGCCAGTAAACTTTTTAGTTGAATTATGAATGAAATTCAATATCTGAAGAAAAAAATTATATAAAGTGAGAAGATACCAAAGAGACACGTTGACACATATATCGTGAGGATCCCGAGCCTCTGCATTTGGAGTCCACGAAATTCCCACATTTCGCTTCATCTAGGCTGTTATAATGATCCAACGTATGGTTTCATACATGACATATTAGCAACATAATACAATTTAGTTTATATTTTTAATTTTTTTATGATTCTATAGTGACGTTACATTGTCGTTTCCTTCCATCATCCCTCTTATCCCTCTCCTCTTCGTTTCTCTTCTCTCTTTTTTTGGGTGTCAACTAGCAATCTCTTATAGAAAGTAAGGGAGCAAGTTGGATTGGAAATTCTAATTCGAAAATTTCTAATTTTGGCAAGTCCATATCAATTCTGACCTCCGAAATTTCCAAAATCTGAAAATTCTGAAGATTTTTTTTTTTTTTTTTTTTTTTTGAATTTGGAATGTATCACAAGATTCCAAAAGCTTCCAAATTTTAAAATATATTAGGGTTTCATGCTTAGATTACATATATATAAGACTAATTTTATGTTGAACTAGATATGGCTTAATGACCAAATAGACATTGTCGAGTAATTTCTGAAAGGATAACAACATCTAAGTAATAACATATAATACTTTTTCAAGCTTTTCGTATGATTTTTCAATTTTGAGCCAATTTTAACCTTTTAAATCATTGGACATGTTTAAAATGTTCAACTATTTTCCGAAATTTTTTGACAATTCCGAGTTTTCCGAATTAGAATAGATGTTGAAATTCCTAAAAAATTTTGGAACAGAATTAGGAAGGAATTTTCGCCCTAAATTTTTTTAGAATGATAGTAGGGTTCCATAATTCCGATCCATTTCGTCCGAAAACCAACCCTAATAGAAAGCAAAAGCAAGGGTGGCAAAGCCAAAGCCAGGTGTTAAATTTAAAAAAATGTAATAAAGTAATTAAAAATTCACCCAACATAATCTCACTCTTATTTACAAATAAGAGTTTTTTTTTGTATTTAATTGAGCATGACCCATTCAAGATGAAAATATCTCTTAATTATAATCTCTTTGGAAAGAGGACACCCTTTGATTCCAATATGAAGATTGAAATAAATAATGGAATTTGATTTGATGTTATGGCTGTATCCAGGGAACCCTAGACTGCCTACATACCTCCTTTTGGGAATCAAACTTTTTGTAGTTCTCATGAATATATATTTTTAACAAGGGCTTTCAAAGAGTGGATGACCCCTTGAAAGAATTTTGTGGTGTGAAAAATATTTTATGGAATTTGAATGAATGTGGTTGGACCGAGGATTCAATTTGATTTTATGGTTGAAAAAGTGTTTGGGGCGAATTTGGTTAAGGTAAACTAGGGATTCTGTTTGTACTTGTGATTGTATCTAGACTGAATTTCCAAATTACCTACGTATCCTTGGCGGAATCAATTCAAACATAGTTCCTTATGTTTTAATTAATCCAATTTTACTTATGAATATACAATCTACTAGTAATTTAGGGAAACTCCTTCGGAATAAGTTGTAAACTTGGAGTTTGGACCGGGCATGAGATTTTTGTTATTGGGCCAGTACCCATGAATTTGACTCATATAATTTATTTGGGCTTAGCACATTCCTCAACCACCTTCTTCAAATGAGAGCACATCCACCAAACATCTTCAAGGGAATGCTTCATCTCCTTTTGTTGTCCAAAACAAAGAAACCTTGTAGACTGTGTACTCTTAAATTGGAATGGATGAGACTGAACTGCATAATTTGGGTAAAATTGAAAGATGGTTCAAATCCTCTTTGCTAGCGCTTCCCTTGGCTTTAAAATTCCTTCTAAGTGCGAAGTTTCATCATTGCTTTGCCTTGAAGAATTCTGACTGGCGTCTTCACCATTTTGCTGAGCTCTTACTTGTGTATTGTTCTGTTGCCCAATATAGAAAAAAGAACTTGGGTTGAGGAAGAAAATAGAGCAAATAGGCAAGAAAAGATAAGAAGGACCCGTAGGTCTATTTTGTATTGCTGGCTGATTATATAATTTCATGGTCGTTGACTAATACCATGATATTTACAGTAGGTAATTGATGCTAAGCTAAAATAAAGGCATACAAATTGTATGTGAATAAGGTAGAATAAGTAATTGAGCAATCAGTTGTGATTTGGTAATAATTGGGGAATTGACTTCCCAGAATCACGCCCATCATGACATGAATCATGGCTGGTCGTGTGGGCATGTGCTAGGTGTACGGGGGTGTTCTCTTCATTCCCCCTTAAGCGAAACAGCACGAAGTAGAGATTGAGCTTGGAAGCAAGAGAATGAAATCGTTCCCTAGTGAGATTCTTGGTAAAGATGTCGGCCAACTGATTGTGGGAAGAAATATATTGGGTGTGCAGAACACCACGTGGGAGTAGCTCACGTACAAAGTGATAATCAATCTCAATGTAACAAGTTCGAGCATGGAAGATGGAATTGGCTGCCATGTGGAGAGCGGAAATATTGTCCACAAGGAGAGACAGAGAGGAGAGCGAAGTGGGATCTTGGTGGCAAAAGCCCTGTATTCGGCTTCAGTATTAGAACGGGAGACAGTGGATTGTTTCTTTGAGGTCTAGGTGAGTAGAATGGGGCCAACAAAAATACAAGCGCCATTGTAGATCGACGATCATCAACAGACCCGACCCAGTCAGCATTGGCATAACCACGTAGTAGATAATCACAAGTCTTGTGAAATTTAATACCGTGCTCAAGAGTTCCTTTAATGTAGTGATAAATATGCTTCACGGCCTGAAGGTGAGTGGTGCGTGGATTATGCATAAATTGACATACTTGGTTTACTGCAAAAGTGATTTCTGGTCGAGATAGCATAAGGTACTGAAGGCCACCAACCACACTTCGATAAGTGGTTGCATCTGGCAATGGGTCACAATCTAAGGATGAAAGATGGGTGGCTGAAGCCATATGAGTGGGACTAGGCTTACAAGACTCCATGTTTCATTTTTTAAGAAGGTCAACAACATATCTTATTTGAGACAAGTAGATGGTCTCAGAGGTATGATGAATTTCCATGCCAAGAAAGAAGCTCAGATTACCCATGCGGCGACTATCAAACATGGTGAAAGGACCCGCCCCGAATTTTCTCAAAACCCGAGACGAACTCTTTGAAATTTCTGACATCACCCCGATGCCAGGCCCACTTACTAAAAACCGAGACTTCCTGCCGAAATTTCGGCAGAGTCTCCCCTATAAATTGGACATTTCCCAAAATTTATACCTGCATGAAAACGCATTTAATATTCCCAACTGGCAGCATGCACAATATAATTTCATGCAATTCACACAAACGGCCTTCGGCCTTCCAATAATTCTCAAGAAAACTACCAAACATGCTAACAAAGTAATTCATGCCTTAAACAAGGCAAACAATTCAAATCTAAATTACGACTAACATTTAGTCTGCGGCTACACCTAATAACCTTAGGCTGCCTACGTACCCTCCTTGAGGGATCAAGCCACACGTAGTTCTTCCCTAAAACCCAGTTCCACACTTAGGCGATACCTTATTTCATTTCCCTGTATTTCACATATCCTCCCCATACGCCGGTACAACCAACGCCACGTATGGGGCCTGTCAACACGCCGGATAACCTACGCCACGTGCGACCATGCCATACTATCATAATATCTCCCCATACGCCGGTACAACCAACGCCACGTATGGGGCCTGTCTCAACGCCGGATAACCTACGCCACGTGAGACCTGCACATCATATCACATAATTCCCCCTACGCCGGTACAACCAACGCCACGTATGGGGCCTGTCCCAACGCCGGATAACCTACGCCACGCGGGACCTCAACATCATGTCACAAATCTCCCCATACGCCGGTACAACCAACGCCACGTATGGGGTCTGTCGACACGCCTGATAACCTACGCCACGTGCGACCTCAACACAATATCACATAGCTCCCCATACGCCGGTACAACCAACGCCACGTATGGGACCTGTCTGCACGCCGGATAACCTACGCCACATGGGACCTCACTTTCACTTGGTGGTACTTGTAGTACATCCAACATCCGAGGAGGTACCTAATGTAGTGCGTATAGCACTCCAAACTAACACTCTAGACTCTGTTGTACCCTTGTTCAACCATATATAATTATAGTTATATAAATTAATTCTAATATTGTGTAACCCTCCACAATCATCTAGCACCCGATAATCCCCCCTAAAAAGGTGAGATTACTCTGGGAGGCTCACGGTCAACCAAGGGTCAAACTACTCTAACCCTGGTCAAACGGACCTGCGGAACCCACGACCTCCAATTTTCGATCCGGAAGTCCCTATGGGTTCTACCAGGTATAGGACACTTGTCCTGCGAGTTTGGTTCAGATCAGACAGTCGGATTTCTTACGATCGCATGATCTGACGGTTAATATAAAATATAAACTTTAAATTATTATTCGGAACATCCGGGGCTCCGATTCATGATCCGTGAATTCCTACACGATCCTAGAAATTCCTAGATTAACATATATTAAATTTGGGACCATCCAACGGTCCCAACCTATCGAACCCGGATAACGCACAATATGCGATTATCCGTTCGATAGTCAAACGACGTCCGAATTGAGATCCGCAAAATCCTACGCACTCGTGACAACCTAAGGATCTCATCAGAACACATCGCTACTTTTTCTACAGTGCCCACGCGCCGGCGCACGCGCCGGCAGCGCGTGGGTGCCCAAAGCGATAACGCTTCGCCGGTAAATCTCAAAACCACGGCTCCAAACCCCTACCCTAGGTATAACACCCTGTTTGGAGCCACTTTTGTTCTTGGACCTACCCCAAAACGTGGCCGGAAATGGCCAATCACGGCGGCCGAAGTTTCGGCCGATTTTCAATTCGAAAATCAAGTGATCTAGAGATCGAATCGATCAAAACCCAACCAACAGGCAGCTAGAACAGCTCGAGAGGTTCAAGATCCATACCTGGGTCGACGGAAATGGTGGCCGGAGGAGGGAGATCGACGGCGTTGAAGTTTCGATGACCTCCCGGCGGTTTTCTGCATTTTCCGGCCAGCACAGGCCGCGTCACCGGCGGGGAACGGTCGGGGAAGGAAGGAGGGACGACGGCGGTTCGAACGCCACCGGTCCCGTGGCCCGGTGGTGCACTGTGGCAGCGCCGACGCCTCTGGAAGGCGACTGCAGCGAAACGGGAGAGAGAGAGAGAGAGAGTCGCGAGAGACAGAGAGAGAGAGAGAGAGAGAGAGA
>NC_034014.1:21593100-21667576 GCF_000346465.2 Prunus persica
GGTAGTACCGGCGTATGGGGAGATTATGTGAAATACAGAAACATGAAATAAGGTATTGCATATGTGTGGAATTAGGTTTTAAGGAAGAACTACGTGTGGCTTGATCTCTCAGGGAGGGTACGTAGGCAGCCTAAGGTTATTAGGTGCAGCCGTGGACATAGATGTGATTGTGTTAGAAGGTTAAAACCTTGTATGTTGAAATTGAAAAAGTTAGATGATGTATGTTGAAATTTAGTAGTCATAATTTATATTTGAATTTATCGTTTGCCTTGTTTAAGGCATGAATTGATTTGCTAGCATGCTTGGTAGTTGAGAATTATTGGAAGGCCGAAGACCGTTTATGTGAATTGCATGAAATTATATTGTGCATGCTGCCAGTTGTGGATATTAAATGTGTTTTTATGTAGGTTGTAATTTTGGAAAATGTTCAATTTACAAGAGAGACTCTACCGAAATTTCGGTAAAAAGTTTCATACCCTTGTTCCATTTTGGGAAAAAGGGTATAACTTTAGAAGTGGGCCTGACATCGGGGTGATGTCAGGAATTTTCACAGGATTCGCCTCGGGTTTTGGAAAATTCCGGGCGGATCCTTTCACAACGTGCTATTTAGAATCTCTTTTAAGGATGCAGATTTGATCCCATAAGGTACGGAGATATGTCTTGGACAGTGGAGAATGCCTTGTCCAAGCAAATCCTAGGCTTCGTGAGTCGTCGTACATGGGATGAGGAGAGTTTTGATGGTTGAGGATGTCGTAGCTTTAATCCAACTCAGGACTAACTTGTCCTTTGAGTACGCTGGATTTGGTGTTCCATCAGTAAGATTCTTCTGGGGACGGGTCTCATATGGGATGACATCTTCTAGATCATGAAGTTCTAGAACGTCAATGAATTGAGATCTCCAAGACGGATAATTATTCTTGTCCATAGGTGTGGTGAAAAGATGAGAGATGTTGAAAGAAGTTGGGATTGGAAACATGTTGTCTTTTGAGGTTGTATCTGTGGTTGATTTGTTGGGATGAGAATTGACAGAGGAGGAGAGAGGAGAATGTTGAGTGTTGGTCATAGGTGAGGATCGGTTTGAGCGCTAGCTACTGCCAGGCTCTGATACCATATAGAAAAAGGAACTTGGGTTGAGGAAGAAGATAGAGCAAATAGGCAAGAAAAGATAAGAAGGACCCGCAGGTCTATTCTGTATTGCTGGCTGATTATATAATTACATGGTCGTTGACTAATACCATGATATTTACAGTAGGTAATTGATGCTAAGCTAAAATAAAGGCATACAAATGGTATGCGAATAAGGTAGAATAAGTAATTTAGCAATCAGCTGTGATTTGGTAATAATTGGGGAATTGACTTCCCAGAATCACGCCCATCATGACATGAATCATGGCTGGTCGTGTAGGCATGTGCTAGCTGTACGGTGGTGTTCTTTTCACCCAAGAATATTGGTGGCCTGGAGGCCAAACTTTTACTCTCTCAGCATCATTTATGCAAACAACGGGTAAGCTCTTCTTGTCTTTGCTTCACTCTCTTGTTTTTTTCTTAGACTTTGCTTTCTGACCAATTTTCACCATCTTTCATAATTTGTGAAAACCAACAGAACAAAATGCCTTCTAAATTGTAAAGCTTGATTTTGATATTTATTTAATTGTTGAATTCCCTTTATAGGAAATTAATTTGAAGTAGTGGGTTTCTTTGCCTAACACAACATGTACAAACCAAAGAGCTATCTGTGTACTTCTTCGAGTTTGACAATACCAACTTCATAGCTGAAACTTCTCCTTTTTTTAATCTCAAAGTTCAACCACAAATTTGGGTTTTGTCCATTGTGTACATGCTTGACCCTTTTTGCTATTTGTTGTTTTCTATGTATTTGTGGTAGTCTTCTACAAAATGGGTTTTGTCTTTACCCAATTGTATGTGCTTAGAGACCTTCAGATAATTAAAACCATCCTCATCATTGGTTTTGTGTTGACTTAACAGGAAGGCTTGCTTTGTGCAACTAGTTTATTCACTTTCGGTCTAAAGACCAAATTTTGGTTTGAAGAAGAGTCACTGGCAGCAAGTTGTGCATCCATTTTAATTTTGGCAAGTCTTTTTTTTTTTTTTTTCTTGTTCGAATTTTGTAGCAACGACCTAATGCTTTGGTGCATTCTTTTCTTTCTGATTTTGAAAGGAATTTCTAAGGCTTTGTAACATAATTTGAAAGGGCTATCATACCGCCAATTAAGGTGATGCCTTTGTTTTGTCTCATTTTCCTCATGTCTTGCCAGCAACAAATTGAGAACCTTTTATGATATTTGCAATTTGCTGTGGAGAAGTGTTGTCTTAGTAACCTGCGTGTGCAATCTGGCTTGGATTTTTCTTTGTTGGCAACTTTTGGAGCACGAGACGTGGATGTGAGTCCTCTTTGTTCAATAGTTATCAGCTTTTGTAAATTTTCTGGCAATCAGCAATACCTACCACTACTACATTTTACACTTTGGGCGACGAAGAACAAAACGTCGCGCAAAGTCTCATTTAGTCGCCCCAATTTCAGCGCGACAAAAAAGTCGTCGCGCATATTCGGTCGCGCGAAGATCGTGAAGAAAGCCTTTGCGCGACGAGGCACAACCCTTCGTCGCGCAAAAGTGTGCGACGGGTAAACCATCGTTGCACCAACGGTGTGGAGACGAAACAACTGTTCGTCGCAAAAGTATTTGCGCGACGAAATATTATTCGTCGCGCAAAATATGTTCGCGAAACGTATATGTTCGTCGCAGAACAATTCGCGCGATGAGAAAGTTTTCGTCGCACATATAATTGCGCGACGAACAATTATGTCGTCGCGCCAAATGTTTTGCGCGACGAAGCATTTCGTCGCGCAAAACGTGTTTGCGAGACATATGTGTTCGTTGCGCATGAATTAAAAGCGATTAAAAAAATTTGATTTTTTATTTTTTTTTGTTACATGATGGTTTGCGCGACGAAATATTTTCCGTCGCGCAAAAATAATATTACAATTTTTTTTTATATTTTTTTTAAATAAAATTGGTTTCTTTTTATTAATTAAACAATGAAATTGCAATAAAAATAAATTAGAATAAAATTTTGTTATAAAATAAAATAAATGTATTACAAATAAAATAAATGCACTAATCAAATAATGAATCAAAATCAACCGAGTCGTCGCCAGTATGCGGCTCGGAGGGCGGGTCGTTCCCCGGGGCAGTGGTCTGGTGGGGATGCCCGGGATGGACGGGCTCAGAGGTCGGCGCATCAAAATACGGGACTGGAATGCCGGACTGTGCGAGGGACTGCAGAATGACCGACATCTGGCTCTGAAGAGTGGCCACCTGTGCTGTCAAAGCAGTGACCTGACTGTTTGACTGCGCCGATGAACGAGGTCGAGGTTCCCTCCGCCGGGCATTCCCCATCCCTCGACAATATGTCCCCGGCCTCCTCCCGAGACTCTGATCCAACGTCTCCGTCAAGATCTGAAATTCAGCATCCTGTGGAGGAGCCACAGACTCGATCGGAGTCTCGGGAGGAAGCTGGGAGGCGGACTCCTGAAGAACAAGCTGGCTCCTCTCCACCATCGTCGTCTGTTGAACATAACATAAAATATAAATTAAAACATGCATATAAATTGAATGCGTAACATAAGAATTAAAATTAAATAATACTTACATGAAGGGACTCGGCCAACTCATTCCCGGGTCGAACATAAACGTCACCAAAGACGTCGATCTCTGGGAACTTGGACCCCTCCTAAATTGAACAAGAGAAGAAAAATATTAGTATGAAAAAAATAAATTAATAAAAATGACATTAAAAATGAAATAAAAATTTTGTGATTATTACCCGACGCCGTGCATCCATCATATACGAAAAGGGTCTGGAGCCGGAATGGTGGAGAAGGGTCTTCTTCTTCCTATTACCCTTATTCACTTGGGCTTTATTCTGTTATACAAAAAATGAAACGTATTAGTTAAAATATAAAAAATTAAATAATAATGAAATAAAAAAATAAAATAAACATTAATAAGTAATAAGTAATAATTAAACAAATATAATTAAAAAAATACCACATATTCGGGCGCTTGAAAATGAGCGCAGAGCCACTCCCAACTATCCTCCCGCCCCTCAAGCTCCTTCAGGCAACCCTCTTGAAGAGCGACTTGCGGATCATCATAGGCCTGAAAATGGTGGTGCAAGTCGCTCTTCCACTGCTTGTACCTCTCAGCGAAGAGTCTGTTGACGTACGTCAACGACTCTTCGTCGAGATCCTCCAAGTTATAGTTCGTCTGCAATCAATTAATTAGATACGTTAAGTAATAGAAATATACACAATTTTAAAGAAAAATAATGAAAATGTAAGGTACATACCGACAACTGGCCGCGAACCTCCGCCTGGATCTCGTCAGGCATGACCCTCCAAGACTTCCATTGCATCGGGCAATGGGTCCACACGACGTGGCCAATGTCGTGGGCCAAGGAGCTATGCAACTCCGCCGTCGGTGCAGCCCGATGGCGCTCGTCGTATCCAATGCTGATACGACTGTTGGTCACCCGGGTGACCTTCGCCGTCTTCAGCTGACGACACGGTCCTCGGGTGTTCCTCTTCGCTGCAAAGAAATAAGGTATTAATGTTAAATAAAAAAACATTGTCAAATTTCAATATAAAATTAACAATACAAAAGTGTAGTTATACCTGGCTGTGATCCCGAGGCACCAGTACCGTCGGTCGATGTCGTGTCGATGGTGTCGGTGGGCCGGTGCCGCCGCCTAGCACTAGCTGGCTGCGCCACGGATGACGCAGATGACACAGGCGCCTGGGGCGCCCCGGGACCAACCACCACGTGGTCCAACAAAGCAGGAGCAGTGGCAGCAGATGCCGACTGAGTCGGGGGATCCGAACTCGGTGCAGTCGTCATCGACCTACCACGTCTAATCAAGTCTGACATCTGCACATACAATTTCATTCAGAATTTAAACTAATTAATTAAAAGCATAGCCTGACCTAGGGTTTGGAATTTCGGAGTATCCGGGACTCCGATCAACGATCGGTCGAATCCTAAACGATCCTAGAAACACAAAGGTACAACTACGTGAGTTTCAGTTCGATCCAACGGTTCGAACATATCAAACCTGGAAATCGCACAATAGGCGAAATCCGATCAAGACTCAAACGGCAACCAAATTCAAATCCGAGCAAACCTACGCGCTCGTGACAAACAGGGGATTGCTCTGGGACCTAATGCCCCACTGCCACAGTATCCCACCTGCCACCACACGCGCCGGCAGTGCGTGGGTGTCCAAAGCGATAAAATTCGCCGTTAAATTCTAAAAACTAAGGGCCAAGGTTCCTACCCTAGGTTGAAAACATTAATTGGAGCCACTTTTGTTCTCGGACCGACCCCGAAAAATAGCCGGAAGTGGCCGGATTTGACATTCTCAAACCGGCCAAAACCTAGGTTTTAATTCGTATTTCCTACGGCAAAAATTCATTAAATCCTAACCAACCATCAGCTAGAGCACAAAAAATAGTCGAGAAAGCATACCTCATGCGTCGGAAATGGTGGCCGGAGGAGAGAGAAATCGGCGGCGAAGATTCGGGAAAAACCGACGAAACGCGACGGCAGGGAGGAGGCGACGGCAGGGAGGCGGCTGAGGTGACGGCAGGGAGGTGGCTGCGGTACGAACGGAGAGAGAGGGCGGAGGCGACAGCGGAGAGAGAAGGGAGGAAAACCAGAAATGGAGAAGAAGGAGGCTCGGGTCGTTTCTGCAGATTTATTCGAATTTGCGCGACGAACAATAAATCCGTCGCGCAAAATTGCATTAATGAATCTTGCGCGACGGAAATATCGTCGCGCAAAATCGCATTAATGAATCTTGCGCGACGGAAACAACTATCTTCGTCGCGCAAAACACATTCTGGCCGCCAAAATTTTGGGATTTAGGGTTTAGCGGGAGGCTGAAACTGAAGGGTCTGTGCCTTTTGCGCGACGAAGCAAGCAAGCGTCGCGCAATATAATCATTGCGCGACGCAAATGTTTCTGTTCGTCGCGCAAAACACTTTCTGGCCGCCAAAATTTTGAGATTTAGGGTTTAGCGGGAGGCTGAAACTGAAGGGTCTGTGCCTTTTGCGCGACGAAGTAAGTACGCGTCACGCAATATTTGTCGCGCAAAATGGCATTAATGAACCATGCGCGACGGAAGCACCCGTGTTCATCGCGCAAAACACCTCTGGCCGCCAAAATTTTGGGGTTTAGGGTTGGGCTGAATCTGAAGGGTCTTTGCCTTTTGCGCGACGAAGTAACTACGCGTCGCGCAATATCTGTCGCGCAAAATGGCATTAATGAACCTTGCCCGACGGAAGTACGCTGTTTGTCGCGCAAAACACCTCTGGCCGCCAAAATTTTGGGGTTTAGGGTTTGGCTGAAACTGAAGGGTCTTTGCCTTTTGCGCGACGAAATCATGTAATTCGTCGCGCGAGTTCGAGATTGTGATTCAGTTGAAGTTTTCGTTAAGTGTTCAAAGGGTCGAGGGATTGCGCGACGTTTTTATTCTGTTCGTCGCGCTAGTTCAGAATTTCATTCGGTTGAAATTTTCACTAAGTGTTCAAAGGGGATGGAGGGGTGAACTGTGTGTCCCAGATTGCGCGACGAATGTGAAAATATCCGTCGTGCAATCTTTATGACTTTCACTTTGCGCGACGAAAGGAAAGTTATTCGTCGCGCAAAACCTAAACCCTAAAATGTAAACCCTAAGCCGTAAGCCCTAAGCCCTAAACTCTAAACCCTAAAATAGTTTCAATGATCCAACCGGCAAACTTATTTTTTTATACTTGGAGATCGTATACGCCAAAAATCAAAACGACCAAACATTCAGATATCAGAAAACGGGACAAAATATTTCGACGGTTATAAATGAAAAGTCATGATTTAACGGTTATTTTAATTCCGATTTTGATCATTTTTTAAAGCAACATTTGTTGACCCTATATGAATACAATGACTGAATTTGATCTTCAATTTCAGATTTTTACACTAGGGGATACCACATAAACGTTAAGTTACATTTTGACAAATGTATGAACAAATTTTTTAGTTTTTGGTGAATAGACGATTTTGATAGCACACGCAGTCTACGAAACTAGTTTCACCCATCCAGCCGTCAAACTTGTTTTTTTTATAATTCGAGATCATAGACAGCAAAATTCGACCCAAAAAAACATTCAAAGATTAAGTAACGGGGTAAAACTTTTCGACGGTTCTAAATAAAAAGTGATGATTGAACAGTTATTTGAACTCCGATGTTGATGATTTTTTGCACCAACAGTCCTACACTCCATATGAATACAATGAAATACTTCGATCGCCAATTTGAAATATATATGTGTGTATATATTATACTATAACGTAACCTAATATATATTTGCGCGACGAAGTTCTTCTTATCGTCGCGCAAAAAACCCATACGCGACGCATTCATGTTCGTCGCGAAAACTATTGCGACGAGGTTGGTTCGTCGCGCAAAATTTACGCGACGCATTTTTTTGCGTCGCGTATGGTATTTTTGCGCGACGATAATGTGTCTTCGTCGCGCAAGGATTTGGCGCCATAACTCCTCCTTTAATTCAAATTGTGTATGCTTTGTATTTTTGGGAATGGTTTTGTATTCATCATTTTTTATGCTTTGTATTTTTTGGGAAGGCTTTGTATTTCTTCATCAAAACCAAACTAAATTGATAATTAAGATTTGAATCGTGAAGAATTTATCGGTTTGACTAGATTGATGCCACTAATCATGAACCAAAGTGAAGAAAAATAAGTGGCACACAGCTAATATTGGAGAAATAACTTAAATTTTCTGTTTAAACATGAAGAAATAACTATATCTCAAAAGAAAAAAATAATAATTGAAGAGGCCTTAAGGCATGAATAAATAAATAAATAAATAAAAACCAATCAACAAGCATGGGGTCGTAATAAGTACTGACTAAAGTATTGACATTCCAATGAAGTTTGTGATGAAATATGGAGAATGAATACACAACTACATATGGACAACTACATATATTCAAAGATTTGTATTACACAAAATGAATACACTAACATAATAAATTTACAAATAAATTCATTATTCATCATCTGAACTATAATAACTTTCGTTATCGTCGCTATCATCACTCTCGGTCTCCCAATCTTCTTCCTCCTCCTCCTCTATAACTGCATCATTGGCGTTGCTAGGGCCAACTGCAACATCGTATCGGGGAAGATCACCGAGGTCAATTGTAATTGACTGAATCGGTATTTCGACTGAAGCCACTCCTTCTATTTGAAACGGTTCTTGTATAACATTTGTATCTCGAAGTGTTTCCGCATCATTTTCCATTGAAGATTATAAACGTTGGTCAGCCACATTGTCAACGTCGTTGTCACTTGGGTCTAGTTCTGGTATATCATACACGTTCCTATGATCCATCTTCTGCACAACTTTCCACCCGTTCCCGGCTTTAGGGTCATCTAGATACACAATTTGGGACGCCATGTTTGCCAAAATGTACGGGTCGTCATCATACCAAGTTCTGTTAATGTTCACAGACAGTACTCCATGGTCGATTTTAACACTTCCCGCCCTATTTGGGTTGGTATCGAACCATCGACACTTAAACATGATGACTTGGTATCGATCTTTGTAAAGCAATTGCACGACAGTTGTCAGTTTGCCATAGAAATCAATGTCCGTACTTACGCCTCCACCTGGGACATGGACACCGCTGTTTTGCGTACACAACTTGTCATCTCGTGCGGCCCCCAAAAATTTGACGCCGTTAACATTACAACCCGAGAACAATTCAGCGCGAATTGGGCCGAACGCCAAGTTATATAACTCATCACTGTAAGTGGGGGAATTCGATGATTTCAATTTATTCACCTAATAGTATACAAAACCAATTACATGTTAGTCTGACAAAATTAAATACTACAATTTATATTTGTCAATGAGAAAACACTTATAACTTACAGAATCCAAAAACCATTGTGGAAATAATTCACGGTGTTTCCGGGCAACCAAATGTGATGGATGTTCTCGCTTCATCATCTGTTCATGCTCATCTAAGTAGGCCATTATCTTATCACAATTGTTTAGTACGAACCAATGCGCTACCTCCATGTCATTTCTAGAAAACGACTCTCCTCGTCCAGGATCTCCAAATGGTCGTGCGCTTTGGGCAAAAACAGAAAGTTTTTCATTTCTCATACCTCCGTCATTATTGCGTTGAGGACGATTGAAAACCGTCTCCACATCTTTTAAATACATTCCACAGAAAGTAAGCGACTCATATTGAACCCAAGCCTCTATAATTGATCCTTCGGGCTTTGCCCTGTTGCGTACACTTTTTTTCAGCTCTCCGAGAAGCCTGCCAAAATAAAACGATATGATACAAATTAGCAAACTGTCGATAATGATGCATACACAAATGATAAAGATTATATACCTTTCTATTGGATACATCCATCGATAGTTGACAGGACCAGCAAGCAATGCCTCTTCTGGCAAGTGAACCATCACGTGCATCATACTTGTAAAGAAAGCTGGAGGAAATATCATCTCAAACTTGCATAGGAATTGGACAATGTCATGGCGCAACTGAAACATGTCTGTCCTTCGCAATGTTTTTGCCGTCAGTTGGGAAAAAAATCTGGATAACAACATGATTGGCTTCACCACATCTTCCGGCAGTAGGTGTCGAATACCCACAGGAAGTAGGCGTTGCAGGAACACATGGCAGTCATGGCTCTTAAGTCCAGTAAATTTACCCCCATCGACATTCACGCAACGTGCGATATTAGAAGCATACCCATCGAAAAATTTGACAGACGATACAAACTTTAGAAACTCCTTTTTGTCATTCGGTTTCATAGAAAAGAATGCAAGATCCCTTCTAGCTTTATCACTGTCCCTATTCATCCATAAACCCCTTCGTATGCCCATTCTTTCCAAATCAAGACGAGCTTTGATCGTGTCCTTCGTCTTCCCCTCGATATCTAGAATCGTGCCCACCAATGTGTCGAATACATTTTTCTCAACATGCATCACATCTAGATTGTGCCTCAATTTCAGCTTCGACCAATATGGGAGCTCAAAAAACATAGGCTTGTGCGTCCAGTTCAAATGTGTAGAAGGTCTGGTCCGACTGACTGTTTTCCCGAATGGAGCAAAATCCAAACGGTTCAGCTGTTCCAAGATCTCATCACCGGACCATTCTCTAGGTCTGAGGCGACGCTTTGTGTTCCCGTCGAACTCTTTATCTTTTTCTCGCCACTCGTGGTCCCATGGCAACCATCTCCGATGACCAAGGTAACAAACTTTTCCCGCGTGCCAACCAGAAGTTACATCTTCCTTGCATACAGGACATGCCATATAACCCTTTGTGCTCCACCCAGAAACCATTGCATATGCTGGAAAATCATTCACAGTCCACATAACTGCTGCTCGCAAAGTGAACATCCTCCCAGTTGATTTATCGTACGTGCGAACACCGTTTGTCCATAAATCCTTCAGCTCATCAACCAGAGGCCTTAAGTACACATCAATTGACCTGCCAGGATCCTCAGTTATCATAACAGTCATCATTATGTATTCTTTTTTCATGCATTTCCAAGGCGGCAAATTATATGGGAATGCGAAAATCGGCCAAGTGCTGTGGTGTTGGTTTAAAACCCCATACGGATTGAATCCGTCAGTGGCAAGTCCCAATCTTACATTTCGGGGATCAGCAGCAAACTCGGGGAACGTTCGATCGAACTCTTTCCATGCCTCCCCATCTGCAGGATGCCGCATCACATCATCGTCTACCCGTTTTTCCTTATGCCATCTCATGTCTGTGGCAGTATGCGTCGACATATACAATCGCTGCAACCTAGGTTTAAGGGGCAGATAACGCATGACTTTTTGTGGTATCTTAGTCGTTCTATTCTGGGATGTCATTTTGAACCTCGACTCATTGCATATAGGGCATGTATCCAACGTTTCATGCTCTTTGTAGAATAACATGCAATTGTTTTTGCAAGCGTGGATTTTTTCATAACCCAATCCAAGACCGTGCAACACCTTCTGTGCATGTTTATGGTCTTTCGGCAAACAATTGTCCGTCGGAAGCATTCTCTTGAAAACCCCCAAAAAGTAATCGAAACACAAGTTCGACATACGATACTTTATTTTTCCGTGCATTAGCTCCACAATGGCAGTGAGAACGGAAAAGCTCTCGCACCCCGGGTATAACTCTTAGTTGGCATTTTTTAACAGTTTTTCATACTGTTCAAACTCCGCACTGTCTATTGGTGTAGGCACGTCATCTTCCCCTTCCTGATTGATGTTGGTCGATGCGAATGGAAAAGCATCATGTATAATACCCATGACTTGATCATTAGGATCCACAATAGGTTCAACATTGTCCACTCTTGGGGCATTTGAAGACGAAGCATGCTCTACTTGTTCGCTGTGAAGGTTCCAAATGCTATATGTTTCAATCATTCCATTCCTTACTAAATGAAATCCAACATTTTCAATTGTCTCCCACAACGTGTTGTTACACCTCCTACAAGGACAACGGATTCTAGTTGCACCCGGGTTGTGTCTACGTGCAAACTCAATAAAATCCTCGATTCCATCCAAGTATTCGTCTACGCATCTATTCGGGTTCTGTATCCACCTTCTGTCCATAATTCCTGAAACCACAATCACGACACAACAATCACAACAACTTCATACGAAGTTATAATGTCACATTATGCCTCCGGTAAGGGCCCTATCCCATTCGGGAATGCATAGTCCTGTCACGTCACCTACGGCTACATGAGATTAGATTTCGACGTGGATTAATTTCGGCAGCATCTCGACACAGTTCTTGAAGTGGGCATAGGTATAAATACCTACGTACCACCCGAAGAACGTACCGAGATGACACCGAAATCTCCACAATCGAAACCTAATCCTGTAGCCGAAGATTATGTGACAACACTATGCATTACCAAACTGTCCAAATAATGAGACAATTCAAGAATTAATTGGACCGCAGTCATGCATTACGCATCCATGCACGAAATCCAACTAATCTCGAACGGGAAACTACGTGTTACTAAACATAAAAATAAAAGTACGAAGTTAATTTCAATTAACTTCGTACATCACAACACATTGTGCTATGTCACGCACAATTTCACAATATTATACACATATAACTTCACAAAAAAATTACAAACATAACAAACAAACTTTTACAATAACATACCTTCTCAATCGTTCTCCACCAATCACCAATCACAAATATCCCTAACGATAACAAAATTAATAGCGTTACTACGAATTTACATTAATACATTTAAACTAACGACAAAAAATACATACCCAATGAACGTACTGAATTCACAGCAGAGCAACGGCAGGGAGAGTGAGAGAGAGGCAAAATACAGTGGGTGAGAGAGAGGCAGAATGCAGAAACTGCATTCTGCCTCTACAATGGCAGATACTAAAATGAAGAAGAAGGACTTTGCGCGACGAACAACCCAGTCCGTCGCGCAAAATGCCGTCGCGAAAACCCACTTTTCCGTCGCACAAAAAAACATTTCCGTCGCTCAATTACCTGCCGACATCAGGTTTTTTGCGCGACGAATAAAATTATCCGTCGCACAAACATCCGTCGCGCAAATAACATTATTCGTCGCGCAAGGTTTAGATTACGTCGCGCAAATAACATTTATTTCGTCGCGCAAGATAGCACGGCATTACACTTTACGCGACGAAGCTAATTCCGTCGCGCAAAAAAAGTTTTCCCACCCTGCATTTTGCCGCCAAAATTAAGTAACCCTCGTTTTCTTACGCGACGGTACATATTTCCGTCGCGCTAAGGCGTCTTTTGCGAAGAAAAAGTTCGTCGCGCAAAGTTTTTTACAACAAAAAAAATTAGACAATTTTCTGTCCATCTTTACGCGACGAAACATTTAGATTGTTGCGCAATATTGTCATGCGCGACGATTGTTGTCGTTGCGCAAGATTATGGCGCGAAAAAAAAAAACCGGGGTTTTTTCCCCGACCTTTGCGCGACGAAATTAGTGTTGGTCGCGCATAGATTGTTTGCGCGATGAAGATTTTTCGTCGCGCTAGTGTTCTGCTGTTTGCGCTCCGGTATTTTTTTTTCGTCGCAATAGTGATTTTTGCGCGACGAAAATATGTTCGTCGCGCAAATAGTAAATCGTAGTAGTGTACATACCTTTTTAATATTTTCTTTTATATTTTCTCCTGTTTATGCATATGAGTGACTCTAAAACAGAGTTGTTGATTTTCTCCCTTTGCAGCATGTTTTGCCATCTCTTCTTTCTCCAATTTGCAGATCTGGAATTTTGTTGTGCTGAAGGTGGGTTGGGCATGTAACAAAGCATTTGGGATTTTGCCATTTTCTATTTTTTGTACTCAAGAACATTCGCAAGGTCTTCGCTGAATACCACAACGTGCCTATGGACACTCGCAAGGTGTTCACGGCACTTAGTAAAGTGGGGTTCTTACGAAAGCTCATCTGTAATTCACAGCAGAGAGGTCCTTGCGGGAGCTCTCTTTGTGTAAGCAGCACAGTTACCATCATTTTGAAAAGATTTGTTTACATCTTCCATTGCCAAGGCTTATGTACACTTTCTTTTACACTCTTTCTTTAGCCTGCAAGTTAGTTGTACATAAGAGAATGCTCAAATTAATGAATCATTTTATACCTTCCCCAATGGTATTTGTGACAGAGCTTCATATCTCCTTTGCTTGCTTCTCTTTCTTTCCTTTTTTTTTTTCTTCTTTGGATTTCTGTAGCAGTTTGGTGCTTCTCCTCCTTTGCGTTTTTGCCTTTGTTTTTTTTTTTTTCTGCTCACCAATGATCCCTTTTTATAGACCAAGAGAAACTGAAGGGAGTGGAGCCAGTTATATGGGCTCACGTACTGTGTGGGTACTGTATGTGGAAGTAACTTTCCATTTTCAGTCAGCCCTCAATTCCACACTCCACAGTCACGTACAAGAAGCATATTCTGTTTTCTTGTAAAAATATTAATATTAATTTATTTTGGGCCTAAACCAATTTAGCAATAAGCGCTCAAGACCATTTTAGCTATGAGCCCAACTTCTTTAAATTTGGGCCATAATTTAATTTGATGTCAATGAATTTTTTTATTTCAACACCAGGTACATAACCTTATACCTACAAAAGTGCCAAGAACACCAACTAGAACCCAAGGACAGGTCTAGAAACAACAGAGCTCAGCACAGAAAAGGTAAAAACAACAAAATACAATAACCGAAGCCATGAGACCCCTACCTCCTAAACCTCTCCTCTTTTTCTCTGTATCTTGTGTCTCCCAAATCCCAATTCCCACATCCCCTCAAGTGTTCAAAATTCAAATAAAATTATATCTAAATCAAAATCGAAATATAACGTTTATTCTCATCGTCAATCGACTAAGTCTCTAGGAACATGCAAAAGTTATTTTAGGCAGCCTTCAATGTATTTGCAACGTCGATGACAAATCGATATCTAACATCAGCTTTGAGAAGACGTTCCATGGCGGTATTTAAATAATCAATTGGGATAACTTCAATGTCAGATGTTATGTTGTGTTCGGCTGCAAAGTCGATCATCTCTTGTGTCTCCTTAATACCTCCAATGCAACTGCCAGCAATTATCTTCCTTCCTGCAATTCCAGAATTTAGGGTTTGTTAAAGAATGTCAATTTTTGTAACTGAAAAGAAATTATAAAATAATCCTTAATCTTCGTTTTTACACATTCACATGCTTACCCAAGACCAATGGAGTAATTGGAAGCTCAAAAGGCTTCTCTGGTAGACCAACCATAACAAGTTTCCCATCACACTTCAACAAACCAATTAAAGGCAACAGAGGGTGGACTGCAGAAACCGTGTCAATGATACCATCCATTGTGCCCATGGCAGTCTACAAAATTAACATGACAAAATATTTATTAGGATGATTATAATCATTACCATTATCAATGAAACTTGTTCAAATATTTACCTTCATTTGATCTTGTTCACGGCTGACCAAAAAGGCATCAGCTTTGAGACTTTTAATAGCTTCGTCCTTCTTATTAGGGGAGGTACTGATCACTGTAACCCTAGCCCCCAAAGCCTTGGCAAACTTGACTGCCACATGGCCCAGACCACCAAGGCCAACCACCCCCACATGCATGCCGGGTTTATCGAGTCCATAATGTCTCAAGGGGCTGTAAGTTGTGATCCCGGCATATAGGAGAGGGGCAGCTCCATCAAGGGGAATGTTGTCAGGAATACGAATTACGAAGCCCTCCTCCGTGACCATGAAGTCAGAGTAGCCTCCATACGTGATGGTTCCATCGTGGTACTTGCCACCATAGGTTAGTATATATTTGGGGCAGTAATTCTCAAGGTTGTGGGAACAATTGTCACATGATCCGCAAGAACCCACTATGCATCCAACACCGACTTTGTCTCCAACCTTGAATTTTTGTACCTTGCTCCCTACCTCTGTCACTACACCGACAATCTCATGCCTGCATTGTGTCATTTAATTAAGTTCACATTTAATGTTAGTTAATTAAACTCATGCAATATTTCAGATACTAATTTTCTCTATATTAATCATTCGGTATTAGACCTACCCGGGAACCAAAGGATATTTAGAACTTCCCCAGTCATTCTTTGCCGTGTGAAGGTCGGTATGGCATATCCCACAATATAATACTTTGAATGTCACGTCTTTTTCTCCCGATGCCCTGCAACCAATTAAATCAGTTCAATTTTATAGAACTAATTCAAAACATGAGATAATGCATGGAGAGGGCAAGAAGAACCCAAGAAAAGCCTATGATCATACTGCATTCTATCCTCTTTTAGATATAAATGGAAAGTTTATTAATTTCGTCAGGTTATTAAGACATGAAAAACTTAAATCAAATGGATTTTAAACCTAAAAAATAAAAAACCTAATCTTTTTTTCTTTTTTTTTATTTGTTCGATTTCTTTGTCTTCCCTAAAGAAGAAACTATTAATGTCGAAAATTAATAACCTTCTTGAGAATTTGAAGGGAGATAAAACACCGGATGAATCCCTTGCAGCCCATCCAATGGCCTTCTTAGGGTGTTCTTCCTCTGGAGATTTCGCCATTTTCTTTCTTGTTAGTTATTATTTTCTCTCATAGTGTATATTAACTTATATACAACTTTTTTGCGACGTGCTAGTCTTTCGGGAGTTTTTGCTCACATAAATCCAACTTTCTTGGCTTCTTCTTAGTCTGAATCCAATTTTTTGGGTGGCCATACAACTGTCCCGGGAAAGTACACTCAACAATATTTGGTTTGAGCTTACCTCCGTAATTGTGGTTGATGATTTAAAAGAAATTAAACATTTTGATTTACATATATGTTTTAATATATAAAAAAAAACATTTGACTACTTTCAAAACAAATTTTGATACTTTTCCGGAATTATTTATACATACAAACCAAATAATTAGTTATAATCCTCATTCACATGATTATACTCGCGCATTTCATCTTCTTGGGAAAGGTATACTTATTCGTCATGTATGGACTGATCGAAATAACATTTCCTTGATAAATTGAGGTATAATTGAGGGATTTCTCAAATAAAGTCTCGTTAAAAAAAAATTAACAAAATTTTATTTTTGTATGCCCAAAATAAAACAATGCTACTTTTTGCGGTGCGTTTTTTTCTTTCTCTTTTTGTATGTGAATCAACGAGTATAAGTTATCATGTCTCAGCGCAATTAAAAAAGAAAAGAAAGACAAAGCCCATTACAAAAATCCAGCGAAGGTAGCATGACCCAAAGATTACGAAGCCCATAAAGGGAGCAATACAAATACAGAAGGGTCCAAATTCCACTTGTGCAACAGAATAGTCAATTTTGCGGAGTTATCATGTTTGTGCCTCCACATTAATTCTTAAAGTATATAGAAACCTGCAAGAGCTTATAGCTCAACTCAAGTTGTTAAGAGTATTTACTTTTGCATTTGAATTCCTAGTTTTGATTCTTTCTTCTTTCAATATTGTTTGAATATAAAAAATAAAAAATAAAAGCATAAAGAGACATTAAATATATTTATATTTTTAAAATTAAATGATGAAGGTGAAAGTTGTGCACGTTTCCATTTAATTAAGAGCGAGAGGCTCAATTGGGACCACTAGATTGACAGGAAAGTTGTCGTTCTAAATAGCATGAATGGAATCAGACAATATTAGACTGCACATAGGCTTAGAAGTAAGTCGGTCACGTAGGATTAGATATCTTATTATTTTCACAGCACAATAATACCAAATTTGTCTTTAGACTGCACATAAGCTTCGAAGTAAGTCGTTCACATGGAGGGAAAGTTAATCAGATATCTAATCAACGATTATAAAACAAGATAAAACCAAAACGTCATCTCAGATGAGGTGAGGTGAACATGCATATATGTACTTGCCATTTCATTTATTTATTTAAAATCCATCCTGTCCTGTGTGCCAAGTTGTTCTCTAAATTTATAATTTTCACATGACAAGTCAATAAAGAAAACATGTAGAAGAACCAAGAAAGTAGTTGCTGGAAACTGAACTCGAACTTAATTCATTGACTGATAAAAAAAATACAATTTAAATAGAACTCACAAGATCAAACTGGGCAGGAAAACATGGAACAACAATCCCATGACCAACACGACTAGCAGTTACTATTAGACTCCCAACATATATAATGGGATGCTCTTATAGAATAGGTAAAACCACAGCTGACCTTCTAACAAAATTTAAGAGCTAGACTTCAGTGTGTTTCCGATGTCTATAACAAATCGGTATCTGACATCTGCTTTGACAAGGCGCTCCATGGCAGTGTTCAGATAATCAATCGGGATAACCTCGATGTCAGCTGTTATGTTGTGTTTGGCTGCAAAGTCAATCATCTCTTGTGTCTCCTTCATTCCTCCAATGCAACTGCCGCCTACTATCTTCCTTCCTATAATATTAATTGAAGAACAAATTGAAATGTTTGTTAACAACTTTAATATATAGACAATGAACCGATTCAAATTAATGTACACTTCTGGAGCACTTACCCATGAGCAAAGGAAAAGCTGGAAGCTCAAGAGGCTTCTCTGGTGCACCAACCATCACAAGCTTTCCATGAGACTTCAACAAACCAATCAAAGGCAAAAGAGGGTGGACGGCAGAAACCGTGTCGATGATGCCATCCATTGTGCCTAGGGCAGCCTACAAATCAAATCAACAAAAGTAAATTAACCCAAAAACATGTGACAATCTAACGTCAACTTAATTGTTCAAATAATCACCTGCATTTGATCTTGGTCCCGGCTGACCAAAAATGAATCAGCATGGAGATGGTCAATAGCTTCTTCCTTCTTATTAGGGGAGGTGCTGATCACTGTAACCTTAACCCCCATAGCCTTGGCAAACTTCACGGCGACGTGCCCTAAACCGCCTAGACCAACAACACCGACATGCATACCAGGTTTGTCAAGTCCGAAATATCTCAAGGGGCTGTAAGTTGTAATCCCGGCACATAGGAGAGGAGCAGCTCCATCAAGAGGTAGGCTGTCCGGAACACGAACGATGAAGTGTTCGTCGGCCACCATGATATCGGAGTAACCGCCATATGTGGTGGTTCCGTCGAGGTACTTGGAACCATAGGTGAGTATCATTTTGGGGCAGTAATTCTCAAGGTTGTTGGCACAACTGTCACAAGAATGGCAAGACCCAACCATGCATCCAACACCTACCTTGTCTCCAACTTTGAATTTTTCTACTTTGCTTCCTACCTCTGTCACTACGCCAACAATTTCATGCCTGCATTGCCCCAAATAAGTTCACTTATAGGAATGCGTTCATTGAAAAGCTTGAGCTAATTAACTTACGTTCACATCACCCATCAGTAAATGCTCTGGTCTGACTGTAAACTTGTGATAATTCTAGCAAGTATTTTTCTTAATTTTCTTATGGCATGCCCTGCCTTTCATTGCCACCAATCAAATAAAAGTTTTACAGAAAAATTAATTTGAAAACTTTATACTAAACTAAAGTCATAAAAAACATATATTGAGAAAAAGACCCATGCATTTAGGACAAATGCAACAGACATCGTACTTATGCGTTTCGGTTTATTTTTTAAGGAGCTAAATTTTGCTCTTTTTAAATTAAAAAATTGTTATTAACACTTGAATTAAAAATCATGGCGTATTTCTCACTAGAATTGATTCGATGCAAATTTCAATAGTTCCTCTACCAATATATCAAAAAAGAAAATCAACGACTAACTAAACTAAAGTCATGTTTGATAAATGACAACGTACCCGGGGACCAGAGGATAGGTAGAAGAACCCCATTCATTCTTCACCATGTGAAGATCCGAATGGCATATCCCACAGTACAACACTTTGAATGACACATCTTTCTCTCCAGTTTCTCTGCAACCAAATAAATTCAATTTTAGACACAAACCAAGAACTCAGATCTTGACATTAAAGCATGCATAAATCCTAAACTTCTTTTGTACTGACTGAATATGTGTCGGCTTTTCACTGTCAATATAACATGTTACATGGTGTTACAACCGCAAAATCATTTTTACTGATTAAGAAAAAAAAAATTTAATCAAACGGATACTGATTCAAATTTAAATCCCAATTTGTTCGTTTTTTTATCTTCCCTATTTCATTGAATCATTGTGCTTTTTAAGAACCACATTTAGACAAATCTAGGAATGGAATAAAAATGGTAAAAAACCCAAACAAAAAATGACTGGGAAATTAAGTTATATAGAATAATAACCTTCTTGAGAATTTGAAGGGAGAAAGAACACCAGATGAATCTCTAGCAGCCCATCCAAAGGCCTTTTTGGGGTGTTCTTGCTCTGTAGAAACCACCATTTTTGCTCTCAAGATATAACTAGCACAAAGCAACTAAAAGAGAAAATGACTGTGTGAGAATTTGATTAATAGAGTGAGAAGAAGTATGAGAGAGCTAGAGAGATGGTGAGTGAGAGAGTAGGCAAGGGAAGAGTTGTTTATATATAGATGTGGAAGACATGGGGTGGGGACACTGGGGTTTTGCTGTTGCGCTGGGCTGACGTATTGGGTGAGCAAATGGAAAAGCAAACAAGGTTCTTTTACACAGAAAAGTAATGATGTTCTCATTGGGTAAGAGATTACGACCACAACTATTATGGTTGATTCTAGAGAATTCCATCATTTTCAGGTATGACGTTTTATGACAGATTTTTGTGTATGCAACAACTCTATTTTGTGAGAGACAGAGGCTTTAGTACGATTAGTTGCGTGAGACAGAGGCTTTATGACAGATTTTTGTGCATGCAACAACTCTATTTTGTCATTAAGCTGAGTTCTAGCCGTTTTGGTTTTATATGCATGTGCTTTGATTTTTATTACTTTTTTTGTTGTGTCGATTTTACATTCTCAGGTAAATAAAGAAACGTATTGAAAATCCAAATTTATGCATTATTTCATTTTAATTGAATTTCAGAATTTAAAATTTGAATTCTTTCCTTGTGAATATTTACCTAATATATAGATAAAAGACAATTTAATCAATAAAAATAAAGATCCACATATTATACTAATTGATGAGGCAAGCACCCACATGAAATTATGTAACATGCATCAGGTAAACACCCAAATATTGAAAACACAATATGCTTAATACTTATCAAGTTGATTTGTGGTGATTAAGCATAATAACAAATAAAAAAACTTGCGAAAAATAATATAAACAAGAGAACTATTGATGACGTTTTTATGTACCTAAAACATGGGTACTATGAGCTAATGTGCTTTATATTAATATAGGTATATATATAGGTAGAATTTTCTAATGTACTATAAGCGTTAATATAAAAAATTATGGATGCAATTAAAAGAAGAAAAAAAAAAAAAAGGCAACGTAATTAATATACCAAAATCATTATGGTCATAAGCACTTAATTTGTTAATTAATTATGGTCATAAACAATTCTTTTCCGTAATTATCAGAATATATTTTTTGAAAAATGTAATCCTATGTGACACAAAAGTCAAAGCATTTATATCAAAATCACCAATTTCGAGGATTAAAACCAACTTCTCAGTGAAAATTTAGATCAATATCAACTTTTCTATCTTTTGAATCAAGAATAAATCAATTGTATTAAAAACAGAATTTGTCACTTTTTTGGACATTTAGAATTTGAAGTACTTGAGAAGAAAGACTTGAATACTACTTTCTGGAGATATCGGGCAAAAGCAATACTTGACAACAATTAGGAATCTCTTCCACAATGGTCGCTCCATCTTTTTCTTGTTTTTGTGTTTTGATTTGGATGAAAAGGCGAGGTCATTCCATATTTTTTTTGGAGCGCTAAGAATATTTTGCTTTAAAAAAAATGGAAAATCAAGAATAAGTTTATTTTTTGTGTTGGTTTATGCAATCTTCAATTCAATACTGAAAGTTAATTTTCATATATAATTTGAGAGTGATCGCGCCTAAAAAGTTATACTTTTTGGATCCGAATTCTCTGCTCTGATTTTCTCTGTCATGATCTGTTTTATTTTTGTTCTCCATATGCCATCTCATTAAAATTTAATCTAAGAGACTTAAAAATTGACACATCATCCTTCAAACAAAAACCCAATTTACTCCTAATTTAAAAATATTTAAAAATTGACACTTCTTCCTATCTCACATCTGTTTTTTTTTTTTTTTTGCTCAATCCCTGTCTCGCGTCCTGTTCTTTTTTTTCTTTTTCTTTTTTTCCCTTCTTCATGTCTCTGCCCCAAAATCCTATCTCTCACACCAAGCCTTCCAAAACCTCTACAATCACAATCCCTTATTTTTCCCCTATCAAAAGAAAAATCATGTTTTAAGAGAGAGTGTGTTTTTGAACATTTGTATTACTATTATTGTAGGTGGGGGGATATTTGCGTTTCTGGGCTTTATGGTGAAGTGGCAGCCTTCTCGGAATTCCAGCAACCAAATTTGTGATGAGGCTTCCAAATCTATTGCCTTTTGTAATTTTTCAGATAGTTGACCCACTTATTCATTTTTAACCTAAAAATCTAATATGTTTATAAAGCTTCCTGAGAAACAAGAAAAAGAAGAATAAATTCTTGTTTGTCATTTCTGGGTTCAGTATTTGATAATTGTTAATATGTTTTGTGACGTTGGTGAGAGATAAGATTTTGGGGCATAGTCAAGAAGAAGGGTGTGGGGGGGGGGGGGGGGGGGGGGGGGGGGAAGGGGGGGAAAACTACCCCGGAGGACATGAGACAGGAAGAAGAAAGAAAAAAGAACAGAACATTAACTTTGCCTATAGTTGGATTAGGGTTTTTTTTTTCCTTTTTTAAGTAGGAGTAAATTGGATTTCTGTTTGAAGGATGATGTATCAATTTTTAAGCTAGTTAGATTAAATTTTAATGAGGTGACATATGGAGAACAAAAGAAAAACAGATCATGGCAGAGAAAATAAGAGCAGAGGATCTGGATCCATAATTTTTTCCCAAATATACATAAATAAAGAGTACTGCTAAACGAACCTTAAAATTAACTAAGTACACCCTACTGTCAAACTATTTATTGAATTACTAATTGTGAAACCCTGTATTTTTAATATATATATATATAAAGCAAAATGCAGAGAATGGTGAAATATTCAAAATACCAAAAATACCCTTGATTAATTCAAACATTAAGAATTGAAATTATTAATTAAATGAGGATAATATGGTAAATTCACATTTTTTCATATTAAAAAAAAATCAGATAATAGGTCTTACTTTAATGGAACATAACTACCCATATTATCTTTTCTTAATTCAATAAAATAAAATGAAATAAAAAATAAAAACTAAAACCAATTGGCACATGCATGAGCATGTGCCAAGGGGCTAGTATATATATATATATATATATATATATTATATTATATTTCGGGAAAGTAAATATTTTGTTACATATTTAGTTTATAACTTATATATATAATTATCTTGGTACGTGTTATACTTTCAGAAAAGTTTCTTATTTATATGTTTTGTTTTAGACAGTTTTATCTCTTTGTCACTTTCTGACCAAGGTCAATAGCCTAGTTATCTAAAACAAACTTTAGACTCCAAGTGTCATTATACCTAGATGACTAAGCTCTATTTGAGCATGAGGTGTTGGCACTCTAGTAACAGCTAAACCTTATCAACTACCACACATTGGACCAATTGAAGGAAAGTAGTTGCCGCCTATGTAGTACTGTAAATAGGAACCATTTCCTTTTATGGAGATAGGTATATAGGTTGTCTTGCTAATTTATTTTAAGGGTTCTCATTATTAAGGTGAATGATTTATGTAATGTGTTCTAAAAATTCTTATTTTGTGATAAAATATGAAAATCATGAATTATCATGGATTTGTTCTACTTACAAATATCTCTCTATTTCAAGTCAAGCATATCTAATTTGGGACAACCTTTAACACTATATATATTGATTGGAATATTTGTGAAGTACGTATTATTCATGGAACATGAGAACTTCAATGTTGGGGTATCCGAGGGATAGATGTACCACACGGGGACATACGGCAGTGAGGCCAATAGGGGTCACGTGGTTGGTTACATGCTATGAAGGATAACCGAGATATGAAGGGATGATGTGATATGATCTGGATTGGTGTACCTTTTCATGATATTTTCTAGAGTGTGTAAAACAAAATTGCTTGACTAGCATATTACATAATCTACTCACTGAGCGGTGGTTGCTCATCTCTCACCCTGTTTAATTTTTCAGATGAATTAGTGTGAAAGAGAAGGACTAAACTAGTTGAGGCTGAATTAGAGAGTATCAGAGCTTTATTTATTAATTGTAAAGTTATAAGATTTTGGAGCTAATTTTCTAAGAGAAGTTTATTTTAAACCTTATTTCAGCTTCTTTTTATTTTATTTTACTTTTTCTCGCACCGGACGCCAAGTTTCCACCGACCCCTGAGTCCAAAGCGTGACAGAATGGTATCAGAGCATAGGGATTAGACAACCTTGGGAACTATGGTAGGAGTTAGTGTGAGCATATAGGGTTGAATTTAAAGAAGTTAATGACAAAGATCTTTAGGAGTAGATTTTCTTAATTAAATGTTAGTAAATTTTGAAGACGAAAGTTCTTTTAAGAAGGGTAGATTGTGAAACCTTGTATTTTTAATATATATATATATTATATTTTAGAAAATTAAATATTTTGTTACATATTTAGTTTATAACTCTTACATATATAATTATCTTGGTATGTGTTATATTTTCAGGAAATTTTCTTATTAATTATTAAAAATAGTAATATTTATGTGTTTTGTTTTAGATAGCTTTATCTCTTTGCCACTTTCTGACCAAGTTTTTTTTTTTTTTTTTTAAATAAGAGAAAGAAAAGCTACAAATAAAAATCACGAGGACACGCAGGCCCAACAGGTAAAAAAAGAAAGGGATCTAACAGTAACAGCTATCTAAACTTGGAGCCAAACCTTATCAACTGCCATACATTGGACCAATTGAAGGAAAGTAGTTGCGCCCTATGTAGTACTATAAATAGGAACTATTTCCTTTGATAGAGATAGGTAGATAGGTTGTCTTGCCAATTTATTTTAAGGGTTTTCATTATTGAGGTGAGTGGTTTATGTAATGTGTTCTAGAAGTTCTTATTTTGTGATAAAATATGAAAACCATGAATTATCATGGATTTGTTATATTTACAAATATCTCTCTATTTCAAGTCAAGCATGTCTAATTTGGTGCAACCTTTCACACTATATATATATATTGATTGGAATATTTGTGAAGTATGTATTATTCATGGAACATGAGAACTCAATGTTAGGGTATCCGAGGGATAGATGTACCACACGGGGACATACGGCAATGAGGCCAATAGGGGTCACGTGGTTGGTTACATGCTATGAAGGATAACCGAGATATGATCTAGATTGGTGTACCTTTTCATGATATTTTCTAGAGTGTATAACACGGCACTGCTTGACTGGCATATTACATAATCTACTCACTGAGCAGTGGTTGCTCATCCCTCACCCTGTTTAATTTTTCAGATGAATCAGTGTGTAAGACAAGGACTAAACCAGTTGAGGCTGAATTAGAGAGTATCAAAGCTTTATTTATTAATTGTAAAGTTGTGAGATTTTGGAGCTATTTTTAGAAGAGAAGTTTATTTTAAACCTTGTTTCGTCTTCTTTGTATTTTATTTTACTTTCTTGTAACATCCCACATCGACCAACGGAGAGGGGTGATGTGCCTTATATGTACATGCCCACCTCAGTCTAGCACGAGGCTTTTTGGGAGCTCACTGGTTTCGGAGTCATGGGAACTATAAAGTTATGCGAGTTTGGGCTAGAGCAATCCCAGGATGGGTGACCCGCTGGGAAGTTGCTCGTGAGTTCCTAGAAACAAAATTGTGAGAGCAGAGAGGGGAGCCCAAAGCGGACAATATCACGCTACGACGGAGCTGATCTCGGGATGTGACAATTTGGTATCAGAGCCACTCTGCCGTATGGTGCGAGTGTGCCGACGAGGACGTCGGGCCCCTAAGGGGGGGTGGATTGTAACATCCCACATCGACCAACGGAGAAGGGATGATCTGCCTTATATGTACATGCCCATCTCCATCTAGCACGAGGCCTTTTGGGAGCTCACTGGTTTCAGAGTCATAGAAACACCGAAGTTAAGCGAGTTTAGGCTAAAACAATCCTAGGATGGGTGATCCACTGAGAAGTTTCTCATGAGTTCCCAGAAACAAAACTGTGAGGGCCTGGGGGGTCCAAAGCGGACAATATCGTGCTACGGCAGAGCCGATCTGAGGATGTGACATTTCTCACGCACCGGATTCTGGGTTTCCATCGACCCTCGAGTTCGGAGCGTGACACTAATTTACCCTGATATAAGTTGTACTAACATAAAACTCACAATTTGCATTGTATCCAATACTTTTGAAATATAAATAAATAAAAAAATAAAAACTGTCTCATCAAACATAAACACCATCCCGACCCAACCTCTTTACCACACTGCCAGCTAGCCATGTGGATCTCTCTCTCTCTCTCTCTCTCTCTCTCTCTCTCTCTCAATTTTGAATGATGGACTCTCAACAAGGCCTACGAATTGAAGTCCCATATATTTAGGAATCTCTCTTACTCCAAAACCACCCTCTAGTGATAATCCAATTCTGATTTTTATGAAATGAAGCTTACCAATTCTGTGACAAGGAATAATTTTATCAAATTCTAATCACTAATAATTCGCCACAAGTACTGTAATTGGTTGTCAACTATAGGACTTAATGAGGAAGGTCTATATGAGAGAAGAAAATAGAGTGAGGAGCAGGGACCATGGCTGATGGTGGAGAAAGTGAGTGGGCGGCAATCATGGCTAGCAGTGAAGAGGCTGGGTCGAGAAGGAGGTAGTTATTGCTGGAACCTTTTCTTTTTTTATTATTATTTTTCATAAATATTGGCTAAGAAGGTGCAAATGGTGAGAGTTTTAGGTTAATACAATTATGATGACGTGGGCTTATTAGAATTCCTTAGATTAATCTAATGGTTAGTATTTGTTTAAAAGGGTGTTGTGTGATAGTGTATTAGGGTGTAATAGGAGTATTTTTGGTAGTTAAATAAGGTGTACTTAGTTAATTTTTTATTTTAATTAAAATATTATGGTGTACTTAGATCATAGGGTGTACTAAGTTAATTTTAGGGTTCATTTAGCAGCACTCTAAATAAAAGGCAAAGTTAATTTTAAGCTTATCTTGCTTGTAATTGAGAAAGTTATGAACATTATTTTAAGTCATTTGATGATATTATGTTTTATATATTATAGAATCAAAAAAGATTTCTCAACCATTTCATTTATATTTTACATTTACATCCATGTTTGATTAGATTAAACATGACGATAAATATTTCATTATTATCTTTTTTATTATGAAAATCAATCATTCAATCCGATATCAATTGGATTTACCACTAATCCTATTTGATTGGATAGGAAAACTCATAATTTAATTTACGTTGGATCAAATGCGAATTAGCTCAAACACATTGGTTTCAAACCAATGCACACCCCTAATCTCATTTAAGTGAGAGGATAAAACTTAGGTTTTTAGTCCATTCAAGTTGATGTCACTCACAAAAAAAGCAAGAAAACCTAATTGAGAAAACTCCTACCCGCCACCCTTTTGGGGTGGTGACTACCATATCTTTTTGTCCCATCTTCATCTTTTTTTCCTCTCCTCTCCAACTCATCCCCTTCCTGTCCTCTTTGCTTCCCCCTCCTACATTGTCTCCCTCTCTTTTCATTAGCTCGTTTATGGAGCGGATCTATCCTCTTTTGGTTCACAACTCTATTTGCCAAATAGCAGAGTCAATTGGTGCGAATTTGTTATCATCTGTTTTTGTGCAAATAATCTCGCTGGAGAATATTCGCTTCTAGATCCTTCGTCCTTTGACCTTATTTATCTCTCTTCCTCGATTCCTGTAGAAAATACTATAGTAAATAGACCATACTCGGGGGGTGTTGGCCAAAAGCCCTCCGATGCCTTAGTTAGTTCGATTGAATCTAGGTAAAACAATAGCTAAAAAGGGTACGATGATTTCTCTAAGATGAGAACCGGGCGATCAAAGTTGTGTGTGTGGTGGCCAGATCCGTGTGGAGAAAATTTGGATCTCGGGTATTTTTGCAGGGTTTTGAAGCTAGGTTTAGAAGTACCTTAAATGATGAATGAAGCCATCTATTTATAGGAGCCTCAGAGGATAAGGTTTCGTAGAGAATAAAACTCTTATTATGAATGAATTTATTTTTTCCCTAAATTGTAGAGATTGCGTCCATTAGGGATTTGATTTGGATCCAAATCTCCTAATTTGATGATGATTATATCTCCTTATTAGGATAATATCTAAATTAAAGATATTATCTTATTAAATAAAGATAATGTCATATCATTAAGATATTATCCCAAATTAATTAATTGACCAAATAAATTGGTTTAATTAATTAATTGAGGGAATATTTTTCTTTTCCACGTGTGCTATAATTGGGGACAAAAATATTTTCTCCCACAATTTGGTGCTTGTGAATATTAGGTTGGCTTTGTGACAACAAGGTTGCACTTTGGCTGGTTTAGTTTCTTTATCTTTGGAATAAGTCGCATAAACTCTCTTACGTTTTTCACCTCTCTTTTATGAGAGCTTTTTGATTGTTATGAGTTTACAATCTTAGTTGGGATGCCTATGCCAAAGTTTCTTCGGTCATGCGTGATCGTTGGTGGAGGTGCACCAAATTGTCTTCATCTTAATGTTATATTTCTTCGTAATTGTAATGGCCCTTTGTGACTAGGTTGTATTGACCTTTTGTGGCCAGTAGGTTTTTTGGTTGAATTATGAATACAATTCAATATTTGAAAATATATATGTATATATAAAGTGAGAGGATACCAAAGAGACACGTTGACACATATATCGTTAGGATCCTGAGCCTTTGCATTTAGAGTCCACACATTTCCCGTATTTCACTTCATTTAGGCCGTTATGATGATCCAACGTATGCTTTCATACATGACATGTTAGCAACATAATACAATTTAGTCTTTAATTTTTTTCTGATTCTATAGTGACGTTACGTTGTCGTTTCCTTCCATCATCGCTCTCATCCCTCTCCTCCTCGTTTCTCCTCTATTTTTTTGAGTGTCAAATTGCAATATCTTATAGAAAGTAGGGGTGTAAGTAGGATTGGAAATTTTGATTCGAAAATTTCCGATTTTGGCGAGTCTATATCATTGCCGACCTCTGAAAGTTCTAAAATCTAAAAATTCAGATGAAAAAAAAAAAAATTGAATTTGGAATGTACACAAGATTCCGAAAACTTCCGAATTCCGAAATATATTAGGGTTTCAAGCTTATATTACATATATATAAAACTAATTTTATGTTGAACTAGATATGGCTTAATGACCAAAGAGACATTGTCGAGTAATTTCAGAAAGGATAAGAACACCTAAGTAATAACATATAATACTTTTTCAAGCATTTCGTATGATTTTTCAATTTTAAGCCAATTTTAACCTTTTAAATCGTTGGACATGTTTAAAATGTTCAACTATTTTATGAAACTTTTCCAAAAATATTCCGAAATATGTAAGTTCTGAAATTTTCTGAATTTTCGGAGTTTTCCGAATTGGAATGGATGTTGAAATTCCAAAATTTTTTGGAATAGAATTAGGAAGGAATTTTCGCTCCAAAATTTTTTGGATTGAAATTAGGGTTCCATGATTCTGATCCATTCGAGGTACATAACCTCATAACTACAAAAGTGCCAACAAAACCAACTAGAACCCAAAGACATGTCTAGGAACAACATAGCTCAGCACAGAAAAAGTAAAAACAACCAAAATACATGAAACCCCTAGCTCCTAAACCTCTCCTTTTTTCTTTGTATCTTGTGTCTCCCAAATCCCATTTCCCACATCCCTTCAAGTGTTCAAAATTCAAATAAAATTATATCTAAATCAAATTCCAAGTTAAAAAAAAATTTTAATGAAATTTCAGAAACTTAATTACTGGATTCTTGCTATCGTCAGCAAATTCAATTATGAAATGTTTGAATCAAATTGACAGGACCCAACCCAAATTTCACTTTGAAATTTGAGCCGAACCCTGTGCGTGTCCGACACTTAGCAGGTGCCGAGCACACTTGACCAAATTGCCCTTCTAACTAAAATTCACAATCTTTTTCAAGTTTGACCTCTGCCGAAAATTCGGCAGAGTTTCCCCTATAAATTGCTCGTTTCTCCAAACTCTTTCACCTGTACAAGAAGCAATTTAAATATTTACAATCGTTCAGCATGCACAATAATAGAATTCATGCAACCAATTATCACATCTTTATGGCCTCAAGCCTCTTTAATCCAAATAAATCGTTCTGCCATCTGTATCTGACCTCAATTTTTAGAACAACATGAATATGTTATCAACTTTCAAAATAACTTAACTGAACAACTTGTCAATCGCTTTATCTTGCGGCTGCACCTAGTGACTCTAGGTTGCCTACGTATCCTTACCAAGGGATCAAGCCACACGTAGTTCTTTCAATGTGATTGCAAAACAATTCGGCTCATGTTAGTGATACGCTCACCATTGTTTACAAGCTCTAAAGTATATAGTCTTCAACTTTCCCAAATCTCATAACAGTTCACACTCAGAACATAAGTAGGCCACTCACTAAATTTCCTCTAATTCATAAATCAATTTGTATATTATTAGCTTAAATTATATATATAATAATAATAAAATACAAATACAAATAAAGCCAACAAGCTCCGAAGACACTTTTATCCTTTCCTTCGAAACTTACATAAGGCTCATTATATAAATATATTTATATGTCAACAACTTAACTAGAATATATATATTTTCCTATTTTACTTGTAAAACAAACTCATCGCTTAAAAAAATAATCGTGAACTGTATAAAATCCATAAAATTTAGGAAATTATCAATCCTTGTCTCTTAATCATAAAATAGGTGTTAAACTTTTACTCCAAAAATACCAAAATAATATCATCAATATTAGCTAAACATCTTATACCCAAATACTCTTCCACCTAGGCGTACCCCCATTTATATTATGTCAATTCCTTTAATATGCCATCAATTCCGATAATATTCCGTCAATTCCAAGTATCCTGTCAGTTTCATCCTCGCAGGCCTCTGAAATACCAAGTTAACAGAGCCGCACTCCTCGCAGGCCTCGGAGACACCAAGTCAACCTGAGCCGCAATCCTCGCACCACACGGTTCAGGCATCCCCTAAACTCGTGGGGCATTATAAAAAATAACCAAACTATTTCAAGGCAACTGGGGGAATACTCCTGTGGTGGGTTCGCAAATCATATCCAAAACTTATCACAAACTTTTCTTTATTCCACAAATCCATTTTCAAATCTTTTCTCAACTTTACAAAAATCAATTCTCAACTACCTATGAATTTACACCACATACTGTTGAGAACTAGAGTCCATAATTCATCATTTTCGAACCACTGAGTATATATATATATATATATACTAGACAAAAGTCAACTCCAGAGATTTCTAGGATCTTTAAATTATGTTTCTGATTTCTACAAAAATTTGAGAAAACAATGTAAGCCTTTATTTGATCGCCTCTATAACAATCCTCCTCCATGGTCATCTATTCATATTGATATAATCAAATAGATCAAAGTCCATATCAAGACTCTTCCCTACCTCGGTGTATATATATATATATATATATACTCTCATGTAATTAGATATTTAGTTAATTTTATTAATGATGTCGAAATCCAATTAACAAATCATTCCATTTCAATACTATAAAAATAATCTTAATAGTAATAGATAACTAAATAGATAAATAATTAAATAATTAAATATTAACTAAATAATTAAATAATTAAATAACTATTATCCCCAGAAATTTCATCACCTCCAATATTGCATATAAATCCATAGTAGATTGCATGGTAATTTAATCAATGATTAGTATTAACCTTTAAAGAAAATCTCTTATCGAATCACTTTCCAATCTAAACTCATTTAACAAGAAATTCTATACTAAAAGAACCATGTACTCGTAATAACAAATGTCCACTGATCTACTAATAATCATAACCGAGCCCAAGGCTCACTTTCACAACCCACCAATCCGATATTCCAAGCTCACCCATTCCATAATTTCAATTATCAATAATATCCAGGAATTTCCATAAAACACTATAAAACAATTTCCTAATCTCAACATAATCAGAATAACTCGACTACCGGTCAAGACTCGTTCACAAGATCGTTTTAGTACTTCTCGAAAGATAGAACTACATTGGAAGACTCACGGTCATCTGAGGAGTTAGACTGCCCAAACTTGGTCAACAGGGCCCGCGGGGCCCACGACCTCCCATTTCCCAACCGAGATTTCCTACGGGTTTGACAAGGTTTACTAAACATGTCTTGCAAATTTGGTCCTAATCGAACAGTCGAATCGCACGATTGGTCGGTTATCGTTTATCTAAACTTTAAATTATTGAACCAGAGTATCTGGGACTCCAATTCTCGATCCGCGAATTCCTATATGATCCTAGAAATGTCTAGATCAACATATTTGAAAACCAAAACGATCAACGGTCCGAACATATCAAACCCGGATATCGCCTAATATGCGATATCCGATCAGCAGTCAAACAGTACCCAAAATGAAATCCAAGCATACCGTCGTGCTTGGGACAACAAGAGGGACAATTTAGGACCAAGAGAGTCTCCCACGTAGTGCCCACGCACCGCCACACACGCCGGTAGCGCGTGGGTGTCCAAAGCAATTCCGAAGATCGGAAAATCTCTAAACTGCGGGTCAAGACTTATACCTACATGCTCAACACATAGAGTGGAGCAACTTTTGTTCTTGGACCTACCCCAAAAAGTCACCGGAAGTGGTCAGAATTGGAGGCCAAAACCGACCAAAATTTCTCTCGCTTATTTGACTACCAAAACATAGAAATTTCTTATAAATAACACAACCAGCAGCTAGAACACCTCAAAAGGATATAAAAGCATACCTTGATCGTAAAATTTGGTCGTCGGAGACATCTGAAACAGTTGAAGGAAAAAAGGGGTAAATTTCGACCTGATTTTCACAGAATTCAACGGCAGAGACCGGTTGGGACTGGAAGAGGAACTCATGGCGGTCCTTTTAGGACCGGTGCCACCATAAGTGGGGGGCGGTGGTGGTTGTGGTGGCTCTTGGAGCCACTGGCTGTGCAGGAAAATTCGTAGGGGAGAAGGCTGCTCGTGGAGAGAGAGAGAGAGAGAGAGAGAGAGAGAGAGAGAGAGAGAGATTCTGGTTTTAAAACCAGTTTCAAAAAATTACGATTTTGCCCATACTTGAATTTTGATCATATCTCTCTCGTCACAACTCGGATTTGAGCCCATTACGTGTCTACGGACTCATCTCGATGTTCTCTACGCAACGGTACAACTGAAATCCTCAAATTCCTTCTTGAATAAAAACTCAACTTTTAAACAATTTAAAATATTCTAGGGGTAAAATTGTCTTTTAATTGAATAAATTAATAATTAAATATTAATTTAGGTTCGGGTTATTACACAAATTCCAAGTGAAAAAAAAATCCATGTATTTGAGATATAGTTTGATATTTTTGGGATTTTGATTTGGGTTTTGAACTAGTGTTGAGTAGTAGAGATTCCTGGGAAAAGTGGGAATTGGGAGAGACAAAAAGAGGGAGGAGAGAAAGGGGAGAGAGATAGAGAGAGATAGAGAGATAGAGAGATAAATGGGTAACGTCAGTTTAGAAAAAAAAAACTATAATTTATGTTAATTTTGATGTGTTATTTTTTTAGTCGTTAGATTATTGTAACGGTCCAGATAAAGCAAAATGCAGAAGAAGAAAATGCGTAAATTGCAGAGACTCATTGCTCAGGTGATTATACTTTTTTTTGTGAGAGTTTTATTTGTATTGTTATGGCTTGGTTTTTTCAAGCTTTATCTTTTTTTTTTTATTATTATTCTAAGTTTGCAATCTTAGTTGGGATGCCTATGCCAGAGTTTCTTCAATCCTGCCTGATCGTTAGTGGAGACACACCATATTATCTTAATTTTGATATTAGACCGCTCCGTTATTATAATGGCCCTTTTGTGACTAGTTTGTATTAGCCCTTTGTGGCTAGTGACTTTTTTGGTTGAATTATGAATGCAATCATAGAATTTTTCAAAAAAAAAAATAAAAAATAGAGGCGATGTAACATTAGCAAAACAAATATTACAAGCAATCCTCCACGGAAACGTCTTAGATGATCTCGGAAGGATTTTCGTATCATGTAGATATTTAGTGTAAGAATATAAAACATAACAAACTAATCTATGGTCAGTATTGATGCAGCCAGCGAGACATTAGTTACATTATGCATAGTGGTCGGCTAAAATGTGAATGCACATTATGCATGGTGTGTATGTATAGTCCTTTTCCTTGTATGGTACGACTCTCCAATGGCCACAGTCCATATACGTGTGAATGTTATTTGGGACCACACCACAAGAAATTGAAAATCATACAGTTGCGGAAAGCTTTAATTTTGAAAGAGCTTCCAAGAAATGGGCGGTTGGAAAAAGTAATTTTTGTTTTGGAGTGAAGAAATAATATCAAAAGCATTTGTCACATGCATATATGTGCATTGGTTAACGTCGTTGTGCCAGCTGATTAGGGCCATGAGTTTGAATTTGGGTGTGTACGTCAAAATATGGTCGTTGTTTGTGAAATTTGATGCCGACAAATTTATGACTTCGGTTGTGGAAGTTTAAACATTGATTACCTATTAGGAAACATATTTGATCCCATATGAAATATATTTTCAACTACAATATTTATAACAAAAGGAGGACATATAATATTGAGTGCTCTTAAACGAATTTTAAAATTAATTGAGTATATCTTACTATTAAATTATTTATTAAATTACTTTTTTTTTTTAAATACCATAAAGTGTCCTCACATTCGAAGGGTGGGATTAATTCTTGTCCGGAATTCGGCTTGCTCCTGGCCACAAAGTGCTTCAAATGGATTTCGAACCCCTACTATTGAGGATAGCTTGTCATCTAGAGTGGTAGTTTGCCAACTACATCACACCTTCTTGTTATTAAATTACTAATTTATTCTAATATTAAATGATGAAAAATGATATATTGAATTGTTGCATGCAAGCGTCCCATGAGTAAGTACAAGCTAAGCACAGCCGGAAACAAATATAAATATAAAAAAGACAGAAACAAAATCTGGTCATATGAAAATAAAAAGATTGCTTATGCTGATTAGGTGTTTTTTTTAATATCTTTACTTTTGTTGTTTCTTTAGACGGTGGGCCTGAGTCAGACTATGAATCTGGTGAATGGAGCAACGTGGCTTCTTTTGAGTGTGGGAGGTGTCCAGTATCAATATCTAAGGGCTGACAACGGTTTTAGTTTTACTTTCTGTGGAGAAGTTCTTGAAACTGAGCTTTGGGGCTTTTTTTCAGGGCTGAAAATGAGGCCAACTCAAACTCAAGTCCGCATCTAGGCCTAAGTTTTCTAAGCCTTGGGAGCAAACACTTACAAAGTCTTTGACAATCCTTCAGTTTTCAACGTGGAACAAATGACACAAATGGAAAATGAAACTCCAACAACCTCTTGATTTCACAATTTTGAGCGGTGTGAGTTGAGAGCCACATTTTATAGGGAGAAGAATATGGTGGCTGGTGGGTTAGCTAAATTGAGTGCCTTATGGATCTTGACAATATATGCTTCTAATGATCCCCCTCCTTCAATTGTTCAGCTTGTACTTAATTGATATTTCTGGGGTTTCGGACTAGAAGGTGCTTCTTTGCTAAACGCATTTAAAAGCGTTTTTTGTTGTCAGAAAACAGGCCCTAACATGTTATAAGGAGGTGTCTGGTAAGAAATAAGCCACACTAATGAGATATAACCAAACGAAAAAGGTAAGAGTGTGTAAAAAAACAAAAAAACAAAACATATAAAGCGGTTCCGTTTACTAAAGCACTTGTTTTGAATTTCAGTAACAGAGCACTGAACTAGTTTAGCAGATCAGTTTGGATTGCTTATCCGATTTTAGAACAACTAAAAACGAAAACCTAATAAAATGAGACTGATTTTTCAAATTGGGTCAGAAATTACAACCCTAATTCCATGCATACAAAAAATTACAAATAAGAAAAGACCAAAACCTAATATAAGAATTAAATATCAGAATAAAACATATCAATTTCACGTAATCAAAATCTAACATATTACATTGTGCTCATGAAAATGTATAATTTTCACCATACGGTAGACAACATCGCTGAAACAACTAAATTGAATTTGGTATATATAATCTTATTTTGCCAAGATGAGTAACTTTGGGATGTAAAATTTAAGAGCTTGACTTCAATGTGTTTGCAATGTCAATGACAAAACGGTATTTAACATCTGTTTTGATGAGACGCTCCATAGCTGTGTTCACATAATCAACTGGGATAACTTCGACGTTTGCTGTTATGTTGTGTTTACCTGCAAAATCAATCATCTCTTGGGTTTCCTTCATACCTCCAACAACACTACCAGCCATTATCTTCCTTCCTGAAATTACAAAATAACATATCTATGTTAATGTTGATTATCCACCAATGCAAATCAAAGTACAGGTGATTAGCAAGAATAAAAAATTATTTAAGATAAATATTGTGCTTCCAAATCCAATACACCACCTACTGATTTTTATTTGTCCCCTTTCGTTGTCTTCACTTAATAATAGAGACAATGTATCCACCATTATTTTGTCAGTATTCTAGTTTGGTGTGGCTATTGAACAAATACATTATCAGCCATCCACATAAGAGTTGAATATCATATGCTTACCCATGAGCAAAGGAAAAACAGGTAGCTCAAGAGGCTTCTCTGGTGCTCCAACCAAAACAAGCTTTCCATTATTCTTCAATAAACCAATCAAAGGCAAGAGAGGGTGGACAGCAGAAACTGTGTCAATGATACCATCCATTGTGCCCATGGCAGCCTACACAATCAACTTAACTCATTACCTTCACAACATCAATCTAACGATGACCTTAGCGTCGTCAATTTATGACCTTATCAAAGATAATAATCACCTTCATTGGCCCATCGTCGCGGCTGACCAAAAATGAATCAGCACCGAGGTTTTCAATGGCTTCCGCTTTCTTATTGGGGGAGGTACTGATCACTGTGACCTTAACCCCCATAGCCTTTGCAAACTTCACGGCCACGTGGCCCAGACCGCCGACGCCTACCACACCCACATGCATGCCGGGTTTGTCAAGTCCGAAATACCTCAAGGGGCTGTAAGTTGTAACCCCAGCACATAGGAGAGGAGCAGCACCGTGAAGAGGCAGGTTGTCGGGAACACGCACTACGAAGTGCTCATTCGCCACCATGATGTCGGAGTAACCTCCATATGTTGTGGTTCCATCGTGGTACTTGGCTCCGGAGGTGGGTATCATTTCGGGGCAGTAATTCTCAGCATTGTTGGAACAACTGTCACATGATTGGCAAGCTCCGATCATATATCCGACACCAACATGGTCTCCAACTTTAAGTTTCTCTACTTTGCTCCCCACCTGTGTCACTACACCAACAATCTCATGCCTGCATTACCCAATTTGATTAGGTTCACATTTGTACATGAGTAACAAAGTTTAGGATAGATTGGCATGTGTATTTACCCGGGAATTAGAGGATACGTAGAAAGACCCCATTCATTCTTGACCATGTGAAGGTCTGTATGGCATATCCCACAGTATAATACTTTGAACGTCACGTCGTTCTCTCCTGTTGCCCTGCAACCAAATCATAAGACATTGAGATATATATAAATCTAGTTGGTCCTACAACTGAGACATGAACAACTTGTTCTAATGCATATTTTGAATTCAATAACTTTCTTTCTTTCTTCCTTAAAGTTTAGGTTAGATTGAATGAAAATGTAACTACCCTTTTTTCGGACTAGAAGTTTATCGTATTTCCTAGGAACCAAACACACACGAATGCTGGATTGATGAAAAGAAAACGATTAATAAATGAAACAAAAAATGGATGGAGATCTAGAAGATGGAATAAATCATGAATAACCTTCTGGAGAATCTGAAGGGAGAGAGAACACCAGATGAATCTCTGGCAGCCCATCCAAAGGCCTTCTTGGGGTGTTCTTGTTCTGGAGATACCGCCATTTTCTCTCCTATCTTCTTTAAGTACAAGTATCAACTAAATTTTTTTAACCAGAAAGTATTGAACTTAACAAAACAAAACGAGAGTTGCTAGACATGTAGTGAGTTTGTGCTGTATATATAGTTAATAGTTAATGTTTGGTGGAGGGCTTTTAATGTTTAGGCTAGCTCGGACGGTGCAGATTGTAGGGAAATTGGAAATCATTTTTTCCACCACATATGAGATATGACCCTTTTTTCTCCCTTGTAGCACGTTTCCGTCTATGAAGTTCACTCGTTTGGTTCAATTGCGGCTTCTGTTGGCGTACATACAGGCTTGGAGGAAGAGAGACTATTACTATTTTGTCGATCCCGAAAGTTATTGGAAGTTTTTATTTTTGGTCGAAACTTATTGGAAGTTCAGCTGGAGCTCAACCACCTTTTTTTCGTTAGAAATAGAAAAGATAATTTGTTGTATTTTGGCGCTAGTGTTAATTGTTTCACGTGGCCATTTTTGTCTACTTCCCAAGAACAAAAGACCATCCACAATTTGTACTTGTCTAATCATGTTACTTCATATAATTGAACAAACCTCAAACGTCGTTCTCTCCTTAGTTTATATGGCCTTGAATGAAGTTCTGTTTAATGTTTTTGGACATCTCCACTTGCAGGTTTGAATTAATTTTTGGGTGGGAAATCACAAAATTACAGGTAGAACTTCTTTGATGTATTGCCTTTTCTTCCTTTTGTCTTGCAGGATTGCTTCTTCTTCTTCTTTTTTTTCCTTTTTTTTTTCCTATCTTAATAACTTGTGCTGGGTATATTATTAATATTGATGGATTATGTTTGAAGTACATCTATATGGAGAATAGTACAGTACCACCTTGTGGTACAGTTAACATGATATTCTTCACCACCCTGCTCACATTATCTGTGTAGGGTTGGCCAGGATTCCTAGTTACCTACCCGACTTGTCTACACAGGTGGTTAGGTAGTTTCTGTTGGCGAGTCCTTATTTCATTAGAATTTTGGTTACTTACCAATTATATTTTGTCCTATTGTAATAGAGATTATTTTATTTAGTGTTATGGGGGTTGATGATTTTTTCAACCCTCATAGAGGTAGCACCACCGACTCATTCTCTCATTCTCCACCAACCATCGTTGAGTTGAGTGCCCAGATGGCTCCACTCCTACAGATGCAGACTTTTACCCCGAACCTAATCCAGAATCAGGATCCTCTTTTGACGACCCCGACCCCGACTCCGACTATGATGACAACGACCTCGACCCCGACTCCGAAGACGACCCCGACCCCGACTCCGAAGACGACCTCGACCCCGACCCCGAACCCAACTCCGAAGACGACCCCGACCCCCACTCCGATGATGACCCCAACCCCGAATTTGGCTCTGATTCAGACCCTGATCCCGATTTCAACTCTGACTCCGGCCTCGACTCAGGCTCATATTCCGATCCCAATTCCTACTCAACTGTATCCTATGCATCTTTCGCTGCACAGATTATGACTTCTCGACTAACGACCCCAACACATGGACCAGATTGCGCATTTTGTGAAATCCGAGGATCAATTGGCAGATATTTTGACAAATGCGATTTTCAGTAAAGCATTCCACAATTCACTAGATCAGTTGGGCATTGGCGACATCTATGCACCAATGTGAGGGAGAGTGTTGGCGTGACTTGTGGATATTGACTTACTTTCCTTACACACCAAGAATTCCTATTATAATTGTAATTGATTTACTTTAATTCCTGATTTCCTACTGCAAATAGATTTAGGAATTTATTATTTACTTCCCATTCAGGTTTCGTTGTATTATAAATATGACCTCCTACAAGGAGAAGAATACACAGAAAATTCCCACAAACAAATATTCTCTCATAGTTTTCATATTTTAGCATGGTATCAGAGCGGCGATCTTGGGATTGCTGACTCTAGTTTCTAAACCCTAGCCGCCACCATGGGGGAGGATGACTCTTCTAATCCTCATGGCGGTAGCACCACTGCTTGTGTTCTTCTTGAAATTTAAGTGCTCTTCTCCCCCCTTGAGAGGGGGGGGAGGGGGAGTGAAAGGGATATGTTTATTGACCTATCCCAATTACCTTGACATATTTCCATGAAGATGTTGCTTATTTCTTGACTCCGACGACCCCTTCTCTTCAAGGGGAGAGGAAGATTGAAGAGAATTTGTGTCTGAGTGAATTAGCTAAAGTTTATATGGAAGAATTTATTGTTGCTACTGCCGTGCTCATGGGGTTTCGGTGTTCTGCCTTACCTATTGCTGTGCTCACAGGGTTTCTGTGTTCTGCCTTATCAATTGCTGTGCTCACACAGTTTCTGTGTTCTGCCTTACCTACTGCCATACTCACAGGGTTTCTGTGTTCTGCCTTATCTACACCCGTGCTCACAGAGTTTCTGTGTTTTGCTATGTGCCCTATTTTTTAGGGTTTGCTCTTGTGTTTCCGCTGTGAACTTTGTTTTAGTTTGTCACTTGTTTCACTCGTGGTTGACTAAAAGATCTTCTCTACAATTGGTGTTTCTCAAGTATGGTGTCCTGTGACTCGCTTGTCAAGTTGGGCCTGCGAAATATCTTTGCCCAACTTGAGGGGGAGTGTTGGCGAGTCCTTATTTCATTAGAATTTGGTTACTTACCAATTATATTTTGTCCTATTGTAATAGAGATTATTTTATTTAGTGTTATGGGGGTTGATGATTTTTTCAACCCTCATAGAGGTAGCACCACCGACTCATTCTCTCATTCTCCACCAACCATCGTTGAGTTGAGTGCCCAGATGGCTCCGCTCCTACAGATGCAGACTTTTACCCCGAACCTAATCCAGAATCAGGATCCTCTTTTGACGACCCCGACCCCGACTCCGACTATGATGACAACGACCTCGACCCCGACTCCGAAGACGACCCCGACCCCGACCCCGACCCCAACTCCGAAGACGACCCCGACCCCCACTCCGATGATGACCCCAACCCCGAATTTGGCTCTGATTCAGACCCTGATCCCGATTTCAACTCTGACTCCGGCCTCGACTCAGGCTCATATTCCGATCCCAATTCCTACTCAACTGTATCCTATGCATCTTTCGCTGCAAAGATTATGACTTCTCGACTAACGACCCCGACACATGGACCAGATTGCGCATTTTGTGAAATCCGAGGATCAATTGGTGGATATTTTGACAAATGCGATTTTCAGTAAAGCATTCCACAATTCACTAGATCAGTTGGGCATTGGCGACATCTATGCACCAATGTGAGGGGGAGTGTTGGCGTGACTTGTGGATATTGACTTACTTTCCTTACACACCAAGAATTCCTATTATAATTGTAATTGATTTACTTTAATTCCTGATTTCCTACTGCAAATAGATTTAGGAATTTATTATTTACTTCCCATTCAGGTTTCGTTGTATTATAAATATGACCTCCTACAAGGAGAAGAATACACAGAAAATTCCCACAAACAAATATTCTCTCATAGTTTTCATATTTTAGCAGTTTCCCCTTTCCCTGTTGCCTTCGGATTTGATGGTGTTCCCATATACCCTTGGTGGGTGATTACAGGATATATGCACTATGCAGATGATTGCATGTATGACCTTTTGGTAAAAGGTTTGGTTATGTAAGTATTTGGATGTAAGATGATATACTAATTAAACAGTTAAGTACATAATTTCATGGCATGATATTCAATTATATAACTTGTTGAAATTAGAGTAAAGAATGATTCTAGGATTTCATCGTTGGTTTGATTTTGATTATTATCTGTACTATCTTAATTGTGATTCATGGTAGAAAGAACTACGTGTATAGCCTGATCCCTTCGGACCATAGTCAGCCTTCTCCCACTTCATCATATTCATGACTTTCACAACTCCGCAAGAGGTTCACCATCAAGTGTCATCTCCTACTAGACAACGAGTCACACTTCCTTGTGACAACACAATCACTCCGCATCTGGCAACGAACCCTCAACGCCCATACATCAAACATTGCATAAGACACGTCAACTACATCGACCATGTCGCACGCTGAACTCGTGGCTCGCCCATGTCCAAGTCAAGACATAGTGATCCAACACACCATTGGTTTACCCACACTTTTGTTGGTCATTCCTTTAGCATCCATGATAGCCTACATCCTCAAGCTATACACGCAAGCTGTTATACTTGGATGTCGTCCAATCCTTGGCGACATATGTATTCTGAATGTCCCACATAATTCTCTATGCATTGCATGGGGTCGCAACCCATGCGTACCGGCATCCGAATATCTTCCTTCCATCTTGGCCAAGGCCGAACCCAAGCCAAGTCTATCGAGTGTTGTCAAATGCCTCGCTAGCCGATGGCATAACGAATGTCATACGTTGACCTCACTCTTCACAACGATGCGCAATACGAATGGCCCCGCATGTTCATACTGTCATCCGGAATTCCTTTCCTTCGGAGACACAAATTATCCTTCAACAATCTTATGCCCGCCCTTATGACTGCCTCCAATGTCATAAGGATACTCGCTTAGTGCCACAAGGGTGTAAGCACCAGGAGTGGTGGAGAGCATGACACCATGTCACCCTCTATATAGCATTTTATGCATTTAGCTTTCTGCTATGAGGGAACATCACCTATGCACGAGGATTCATAATTGGGCATAACTCCTTCGTGCAAACTCCGAATGGCGAACCGTCAGTTGCATTGTCTGTGTCTCAATATCATGAACATCTCGGTATTCTTAGCTTCATCAGTTTCCTCCCGTAACCTTCTGAAATACCCAAAATACCCATAGAAGTGCAACCCAGAAACACCAATCATTCTCGCTCTTAAGCTTTCGCCCTTCCACACTTAGACTACCTCATAAGTGCATAGATGTCCCAACAGAGTCACGGTAGCACTTGCTTATGTGCGACCTGTAACACAAGGCTAACCTAGGTGCAGCCGGAAGTTTATGATTTGTTTGTTATGTTCAATTTTGTAAGTTGAATTTGCTGAATGCTTCGGAATAATTGAGTTTGCTGTGCAGGTAGATTTGTGGGTTTTGAGCCTTTTTCATAGGAGATTCTGCAAGTTTTCCAGTAGAAGTCAAACCCTAAAGCAGTTTTTGGATTAGGACAAGAAATGTACTTTGGTCATTCGTGTCCGACACCTATTAAGTGTTGAACACGATTGGAGTGCGACACGAATTTTAAAGTAGAATTTAGGTCGAGTCCCTTCAACAGTGGTGTGCGAGGTGGAGTAGATCTTATAGCTTCAACATTAAGGCTATGAGGCGGCAGCGTGCAAGTAGGCTACATATTTGAGCTTCCTAAAGAAACATTTTATTGTTGTCAAAAACTTTTATGTTTTCTAGAAACACTCAGTTTTGGTAAAAGATAAGCCACACCAAGGGGTATTTTCACGTGGAAGATGTAAGGATTTGCAAAAAAATTAAAAAATTAGAAATAAATAAGAAAGGCCGTTTGATTAAATGAAATCACCAATTTTGTATTTTCAAATCAAGAACCAAACTGTTTAAACCAAATCTGACCAATTTTGAAACAAATTAAAAGAAAGAGACATTGAACGAAACTTAATTTTTCTGTTGAAACACCCTAATTAACTTCATGCATAGAAAGATTATAAATAAGAAAAGACCATAACCTCACACACAAATTAATCAGAATGTAGCTTAATACATTGTGCTCATAAACAAGGTTAAATTTTCACCATATAGTATACAACAAAATCAAATTTAGTTTCGAATCTTATTATTCCATGATATGAGTATGTTTGGGTGCAAAATTTAAGAGCTTGACTTCAATGTGTTTGCAATGTCGATGACGAAACGGTATCTAACATCTGCTTTAATGAGACGCTCCATAGCAGTGTTCACATAATCAATTGGGATAACCTCGACGTTAGCTGTTATGTTGTGTTTACCTGCAAAATCAATCATCTCTTGTGTCTCCTTCAGACCTCCAACAGTACTACCAGCCACTATCTTCCTTCCTGAAATTACAAAACAAAATATTTTTGTTGATATTGATCATCAATTAATACCAAATAACGCAGGGCTGATTAAAAAGAATCAGAAATAAATTAAGATAATTTTTGTTGACAATACTAATTTTCTTTTCTATCCAAACCCAGTTAAGGTTAGAAGTTAGTGAATTATATTCCTACCACTGATCAAAGGAAAAACAGGTAGCTCAAGAGGCTTCGCTGGTACTCCAACCAAAACAAGCTTCCCACTAGTCTTCAATAAACCAAGCAAAGGCAAGAGGGGGTGGACAGCAGAAACTGTGTCAATGATACCATCCATGGTGCCCATGGCAGCCTACACAGTCAACATAACTCATTCACTTCACAAAAGTCAAACTGAATAAAGGAAGTTGAGGCGGGACATTTCTTCACATCCTCACATTGACGTTATCCTTAAAGTTGTCTATTTAATGGATTTTTTATTTTTTTTTGGGGTCAATTTTAATGGACCTTGTGCAAAGAAAATAATCACCTGCATTTGGCCGTTGTCGCGGCTGACCAAAAAGGAATCAGCACCAAGGTTTTCAATGGCTTCCTTTTTCTTATTAGGGGAGGTGCTGATCACTGTGACCTTAACCCCCATAGCCTTTGCAAACTTTACGGCCACATGGCCAAGACCGCCTACGCCAACCACACCCACATGCATACCGGGCTTGTCAAGTCCGAAATATCTCAAGGGGCTGTAAGTTGTAACCCCAGCACATAGGAGAGGAGCAGCACCATCAAGTGGCAGGTTGTCCGGGATACGAATTACGAAGTGCTCGTCGGCCACCATGATGTTGGAGTAACCTCCATATGTTGTGGATCCATCATAGTACTTGGCACCGCCCGTGAGTATCATTTCGGGGCAGTAATTCTCAGCATTGTTGCTACAACTATCACAAGATTGGCAAGATCCGACAAGATATCCAACACCAACACTGTCTCCAACTTTGAATTTCTCTACGTTGCTGCCCACCTCTGTCACTTGACCAACAATCTCGTGCCTGAATTGCCCAATTTAATTAAGTTCACATTTATGCATATGACGAATTTAATTGTGCGCATAATCCAATTAGGCAGATTGGTATGTGTACATACCCAGGAAGTAGAGGATACATAGAAACACCCCATTCATTCTTGAGCATGCTAAGGTCTGTATGACATATCCCACAATATAATACTTTGAATGTCACGTCGTTTTTTCCTGTTGCCCTGCATCCAAATCATAAATTGAGTAGGTCGCACTCACATTCTGATTGGCTTATATATGTTGAAGAAGCAGCAACTTTAATTGGTCCTACATATCGATTTAATTCTACATCACTTTTTATTTATTATAAATATTATAGAAATTAGATTGTGATCTTTAGATAGGATAATTTGTTTTCCCCTTAAAGTTGGGTTAGATTGGATGAAAATCTAACTACCATTTTTTCACTTGAATTTCATCGAATTTCCTAAGAACAAACGCACACAAATTCTAGATTGATGAAAATAAAACGATAAATAAATTAAACAAAAATTGCATGGAAATATCTAGAAGATGGAATAAATAATGACTAACCTTCTAGAGAATTTGAAGGGAGAGAGAACACCAGATGAATCTCTGGCAGCCCATCCGAAGGCCTTGGTGGGGTGTTCTTGTTCTGGGCAGACCGCCATTTTCTCTCTTATATATCTTTGATAGTACAAATACCAAGTAACCAGAAGGTAATTAACTTTGAGATGTGCTAGAGTTGTAGTGAGTGTGTTATATATAGCGAGTGGTGCAGTGCATGGGTTAAAGGGTTACAAAAATGGTTTTGCTTACTCATGTGGAAAGTTTGGCTAATCAAAAAGCCACGGCGTGACTGTCACTATCTCTCCTCTACGTTTCGATTCATGAAATTCACTCGTTTAGAAAAAGACGTGGCTCTTCCACACGATTGGAAGTTTGATTAGTATTCCAAATTTATTTGAACTTCGAGAAGCAGAAGATCAATTTTGTTCTATTTTGGCCGAAGTGTCGTTGTTTCAAGTGGCCATTTTAGGCCATTTTCAGATAGGATACCAGGAACCCAAGCTTAGGCAGAAGTGCCCCCATGTGGGATTGCTATGCAATACTTATCATCCACGTCAGTGAAGCTTGAATGCTTTATTCATTTACTGGGCGATGGGACCATCTCCTTAAAAAAACTTTTAGGGATGAATTGGAAAAACACAACTCCAACCATGCTCCATATCCACCTCCTAAAATAGGAAGACCTAAATACGTGACTCCTTATAATTTAATGCTACTTTATTTAATAGTATTTTAATCATTGATTGCTAGTTGTTTTCATTGGACAAAATTGAATTAACATTTTCATACTTCATTGTTGCCTTCTTAAGCTTTGTCTTGATCGACTGTTCCTTATTCTCCTAATGAAACTTAGTTAGAGTTTGAAGTATGGGGGAGTTCAAATCCAAAGACTTGTTTTTGGAATTCTCCTTGTTGAACCATGCAATTTAGGGGGAGTTGATTTTTCTTGGTATTAAGGAAATTGCTATTTAGGCGGAGTTTATTTGTTTCTTTAGGTAGATTAATTCTATTTAGGAGAAGTGCATCTTTTGTAAGTGATTCTGTTTGCTGCAGACCTTTTGGTTACTTACTGTGCTTTCTTCTAGTGTTGCCAACTTATATACCTGGAATCCATGCTTCCTCTCTTGGTTCAATTTGTTGCCTTTTAGTTTGTATTTCCATGACAAAAGGGGGAGACACACTTACTCTTATTCTGTGATATTTTTCACTTGCTCTTGGCCTTGGGAGTTGTGTGTTTTTGCAGAATTGTTACGTTTCTTCAGTACTAGTGGACAACTTTAGCTCTAGATTTGGGTACGTAGTGAGTTGTGTATGTGAGACAAATGGGTTTTGTCAAAGAAAGCCGAAGGGGGAGATTGTTAGGTTCTAGATTAGTTAAGTTTTAGCTTCCCTTACAACATTTGTAATATTGTTTGTAATTCCGTAAGATCTTCTATAATATCAATTACCTAGTTTAGGATCAGAGGTTCATTCATTGAGGACAGATTTCAACATGGCCTAAGCTGCAATTCACGATCAACTCATAAATATTCCATAGCATCATGTTGTTGAATATTCAGTTTTTTTGGGTACATGGTTGATTAGTTTGGTCGACTAGTCAAGCCTCCTCAAATTTAGAGTTGGTTATGATTTAAGCCTTCTAGATTTGTCGTCACAAAATGTTTTCTTTTTGGATGACTAGTGCATATGACTAGTCATCCTTGATATGTTTTTTTATCACATGTTGTGGTCAAGTCATTTTATTTTTCACGTGAGCTGCTGGTACCATTAGTCCTATTCTAGCTCTTATCATTAGCTGCCATGTGTTTTTGTTTTGATATGCCCAAATTTATCAAAAGGGCGGCTGAGGTAGAAAACAATCAACACTTTGTTGTAAAATATATGGTGGAGCCCACCTCTACACCTCTTCTTGCCTATAAATATGCTTCTCCCCCTTCTTGTATCACACACAGAAATACAGAAATGAAACATCAGTTCTTGTACCTCCTCTCTATTCCAATTCTCTCCATTTTATCTCTTGATTTATAACACGTTATCAGCACGAATTCGCTTTAACTATACCAGCTGAATTCTCTGATGAAAACCAAACCACACCACAAAGCCCAACTTCATTTCTTCAGCTCTCATATATCTGTCAAGCAATTTAGCAAACAGTTTGCGAGCATATCCAGGGCAACCGTTGAGCTTCAATCTCACCCAGCAATTCCAAACCTTTTATCTATCAGAAGCAAGTTGCCAAACAGGAAAAACGAAGAACCAAATTTAAGCGCAATATCTGATATCATCTCTGGCCTCACTTTTGCCAGCCTTGCAATTCCTCAGGGCATCAGTTATGCAAAGCTTGCAAGTTTGCCTCCAATTGTTGGGCTATATTCTGTGCTGGGGAGTTCTAGCCATCTTGCTGTTGGCCCAGTTTCAATAACAGTGCAAGAAATCAGAACCAGCGAAACCCCAGAAACTGAGCCACGTGCTCCGATCCATCACAGTTGCCCAGCAAACCTCTCAGCCTGCTTTACATGAAGGTCTGCAATTCTCGCGTACCAAGCAAGTTAGCAACAACATGGGCTGCAACCAAAAGTCCTGCTGTGGCTAATCCTAGTTTGAAAGCTGCATGGAATTTGAGTGCTCTGCTCCGAGTCTCTGGAGAGAGGCCCTATCTTCTTACTCGTCTCGCATCCAATCACTCAACAAACCCAATTTGGTTTCTCTCGACGACTTTTACCGCAACGCGCTCCCTTCTCTCCTCCACCAAGGAAACCCTAGCCCCTTCATCACCACCTCCGAGCTCTCTGACCTCATGCGTTGGAAGCTCACACGTGGCAAATGGCGGCCGAGGCTGTTGGATTTCGTATCGGCTTTGGACGAGGCCGTGGTGAAATCGGCCTCCCAAAAGGCGTTTCAGGCTCTTCCTGATATCTCAAAGGCTATCTCTGAGCTCACGGTGCTCAAAGGACTGGGTCCCGCCACCGCCTCTGCCGTTCTGGCAGCTTACGCTCCTGACGTGGCGCCCTTCATGTCCGACGAGGCTATGGTTGCAGCTCTTGGCAACTCCAAAGACTATACACTCAAGCAGTACCTGTTATTCGTAAATAAGTTACAGGAGAAAGCGAAGGAACTGACTGCCGAATGGGAGACCTTCACGCCATCAGATGTAGAGAGGGCTTTGTGGAGTGGTGCTGTAGGGGCCAAGCTGCCATCTTCGCAATCAGATCCAGACCTCAAAACTGATAAAACTTGTCTTGTGCAGCAGAGCTACTACGACGATTCCAGCACGCACCCAAAGCCGATGGATCTCTTAGCTTTTTGGTTCTTGGAGATTGGGGAAGAAGAGGAGCCTTCAATCAATCTCAAGTTGCTCTTCAGGTTCATGTTCATCAATCATGGAGCAGACAAACGCTTTCACGAGCACTATGGTTTGTCTCAACTTTTCTAATTACATATATTAATGTCATAATATTATATTGTTTCCTATTTCCTCTAGTTTTGACAGGAATTACAGCAAAAAAAAAAAAAAAAAAAAAGGGGGGAAGGTAATTACAGTTGACATTATATATATTATTTGATCGTGGTGTTGATAAGAACCCACCAATAATTGCCTTTACTTTACCGCACATTTATTTTATTTATGGTATGGTGTAGGTTTATTACCCATACGACAATATTTATTTAAAGGGTGGTGCGGGTTTATCGTCCACGCCTTTGCTTTTATTTAAATGTATGGAGCAGAATTAGTGCCCATACAAGCACCTTTACTTTATGAAATTTACTTTATCGCAAATTTACTTTTTCTTAAAGTATGATGAGGAATTGACCCTCATACTTTATGAAATTAACTTTATGAAATTTACTTTACCGCACATTTATTTTATTTACTGTATGGTGTAGGTTTATTACCCATACAATAGTATTTATTTAAAAGGGTGGTGCGGGTTTATCGTCCACGCCTTTACTTTTATCTAAATGTATGGAGCAGAATTAATGCCCATACAAGCACCTTAACTTTATGAATTTAATTTACCGCACATTTACATTTATTTAAAAGGGTGGTGCGGGTTTATCGTCCACGCCTTTACTTTTATTTAAATGTATGGTGCGGGTTTATCGTCCATACCAGTAATTTATTTACCAGCAATTTATTTTATGGATTAAATGTGTTGTATGATGAGTTTTTCTTTTTACAGTAAGCAGATCAGGACCAGAAGTTCCTTGATCCTCATCATACAATTACATCAGGACTTGCAGATCCTTGATGATGATGTTAATATGAGAGCTGGCAGTCTCTCCGGTACTATATTTGTAAACATGTGATCGGACTTGATGGTCCTTGATCCCTGACATGTAAATAAGGACCTGGAGTTCCTTAATGATGTAACAGTACCGTATTGGTTCATAATGCCGTACACATGGATGATAACTGTACTGGCAAATGTACTGGAACCTGCAGTTCCTTAAACTCATGGATGAGCAATTAAATGAGATGCCAGAAGTTCCTCAAAATATGGACAATTATGTAAGGGCTTGAAGTCCAGAAATATGTACAGAAAATTGTAAAAATGTCCATACCATGAGAATATGTGATTTTGGCCCGAAGTTCAAAATCTACGGGGATTAAATGTCCATACCATGAGAATATGTGATTTTGGCCTGAAGTTCAAAATCTAACAGTGTTGAGAACCTGAAGTTCCAACAATTAAATGGACAACCCTTGAGGTATTATTGCAAATTGTGGTACGCCACATATCTCTTTGGCATAAGAGAATGATGAATTGAGGCTCCCCACATATTTTGTTATATCTGGGCCGGAAGCTCATGAACCCAAATATATGAGATATTAGCGTGGCTTTTACTCAATTCATATTTCATGTCCATTTTAAAAAGGACAAATAAATTCTGAGTTTGTGTTTAGCCCAGGCCAAAAGTTCCGGGCTACCATACGTTGAAATATGAAATTTGGGAGAGTCGATGTGGTTATTTGAACCTATAAGGCACAAGGTTCCAAACCGTCATTTTGAAAAGACGTAAAAACCACAGGTGCAAATTTTAAGAACGAGCGCAATTATTATAGCAGGAATATACAACAGATAGATTTTTTCCAGCAATGAAGGTGCAGGTCCTGTAAAATCTATAAACATACATTATGTTCCGGAAGCCTCTGAAGGAAGAGGACGACGCCTCTTAAGCTTAGCCATGAGCCTCTCATGGTCTCCCAAAATTCTTTCATTGGAGACCTGCAGCATGTCTAGCCTTCTCAGTGTATCAACAGAATACGAACTCACCAGTTTCAATAAGGCATTATTCTCTCCTTTAAGTTTCTTAACCTCCTATTGAGACTCATGAAGCATTCTTTGGAGAGACGAATTTTCAGTTGTTAAATTCTCAACCTCGTTTGCTCTGGCACGCAAACGATCAGCCATGTTAGAAACAGAAACAGCACTCTGAATGCTAAAAGCCATTGAGTCATCAATAGCCTCTTCCTCTGATCTCCCTGTCAACAACATTTCATCCATTGGAGTAATGCAATTCCTAGCTACTATGACAGCAGTAGCATCATTCATCATCACAGAATCATTAACTGTGAGATGACGATTTTTGGATACAAAGGATGGACGCCAAACTTGGGCGTCACTGGTTGTTGTGGGAGTATCATTTAAATTGAAATAATTTGGGCAGGAAGAAGAGGAGGCCATTTTTAAGAAGGTTTCAAAGAAAGCCTTAAGAAAACTAGAGTTTCAGCAAATGAAGGAAGTTAAGTTGAAACGCAGTTGTTCCAATCAAGTTTTGCAAAGGCAATATCTATAGGAGGAAATATGGCTACAGTCTTTTCAGAATCCCAATATCTTTTCGGATCCCCATATTTTCTTTCCCAGATTCCAAAACTTCACGTGGCCTCCATTAATGTTTGTCGGCACTTTCGGCGTTTTCAAAGTATTATTTTCGTCAAAAGCCGATCTTGCTTTGCGGATTTCACGGAGCTACTTTTTCAAAAGTATCCCGAGAATCTCGCAATTTTCCTATGGTTAATTTGAAATTCACCGGTTCTACCTATTCATTGTATTTGTGTATACATGTGTTACTAACGAAATTTTCTTTGCAGAAAACATCCAGTTTTCTCCATACCTAGTGATGCGATATCTACTTGTTTTTCTTATCAGTGAGCACTTAATATGCCCGAGAAGCAAGACTATCTCTGATCATCCATTCAGGAAGCGAGACTATCCCTGATCACGTTTCCGCTACATCAGGAAACTGTGAAGGCGATCTTATGCTCTAATCTCCGGAAGTCCTTCTAGACTAGGAGATATGAGAGCTTATTGTCTGCTCCCACCAGCTTCCTTCCCTGATTGCTTACCTTCTCTTTTTGCATTTTTTCTCTTTCTGTAACTCTCTGAGGATTATTTGTTTTTGACAGAGAAAAGAGTTGTGATTTTACTATTGCAGGATATAACTAGATCATCAAACGCTACATTTACTGGGCCGATACAAGCTTGAATGATACTTGAGAAAAGTTTCTCCCACCTAAGGATGTAAGCAATACTTGTGTTATTTTTTGCTTATATACTTATTTGATATTTTATCTTGAAAGGTAACCAAATGGGAAGATAAGTCCGTTCCAAAAGAATGGCTTGTATGTATCCATGAATTATTAATGCAAATTTCACAGATTGCAAGTTGGATACATTGATAATACACTGCACAGATTAATGTACCATAAGAACAGAATATGGGTATAGCAGTGATCAATATGATGCACGCCTGTTGCGTAGCAAATGATATGGATTGAAGTCCCGAAAGGACAATCCTTCGACATGTCAATATTGATATTATGCACGCCTAATGCGTAGCAAATTATATGGGTTAAAGTCCCATAATATGGGTTAAAGTCCCAGAAATTAATTGACATGTATGTATTAATCTGTGGCAAGCCTGCAGCATGACAGATATATGGGTGCACGCCTATTGCGTAGCAAATGATATGGATTGAAGTCCCGAAAGGACAATCCTTCGACATGTCAATATTTATATTATGCACGCCTAATGCGTAGCAAATTATATGGGTTAAAGTCCCATAATATGGGTTAAAGTCCCAGAAATTAATTGACATGTATGTATTAATCTGTGGCATGCCTGCAGCATGACAGATATATGGGTTCTAAATGTTCCAACTCCCTAAATGGAGATTTTCCACGCCCCATGTAAAATAACGCTCCATTGGAGGTTATAATCCACATTCTCACATAATAAAAGCCCCCTGAAGTGGCTTGGGTACCCAAAAGCAAAGAAATGCTTATAATTGATGCATGCGCATGCAAATGAGAATGGTGGGATCATGAATTGATGAATGACAATTTTTGATCATGAATTGATGAATGACAATTTTTGATTTTGGAGTAGCTACTCAAATCATCAATGGGCTGTGGATTGGAACCACGTTCAATTATTAAATGTCGACAATATCATTGGCCAAAATGGAACGACGTAATTCCATTATAAATGAGAATGAACGTGAAAGAACAAACCCATAATACGAACCCCAAAATTTGTTAATACTGAATTTATACTTGGGTGTTCGGAATAAAAGGGAATATACCTACTTTGTATGACACACTGTTTCTGGCAGAAACAAGGAATGTTGGGTTTTCTCCATATTTACAGATTCAATTGTGCTCCCCCCTTATTACACAATTACGGAGACCAACATATTATCTTTAAGGGTAATTAAATGCACAAAGCATATCGCCAGAAGCGATTCCCTAAAGATGTATAAATAGCTGGGTTAAAGCTATATAATGTGTCATAAAGTTTAATCCCTTTTAGACAAAATCCGTTGAGAGGATTGACATTGCATAAAGCAAGTCCCTAAAGGACATGTGCTTGAAGCACAAAATTTGTACTCAATATTAATATGCATAAATTACCTCAGTGAGTACATTGATTATAATGTGATTGCAACACATTAAAGATTCTGCAGAATTCATGAAATATTTGTCTCGATCGAGCATTATACCAATGAGATTCTTGCTTATACTAAGAAAGTATTGAAGCATTTTTATGAGGATTATCCGTTGGTCCTTAAATGTTTTTCCGGAAGTATACTAGACCAGATAGAGCTCAGCTCCACACTGTACTCTTTTTCCTTCATCCAGGTTTTTATCCCATTGGGTTTTTCCTGGTAAGGTTTTAACGAGGCAGTGTCGCTCAAGGGTTTAGGGTATACTATGAAAATTTTTATGGTCGCTTACTGGACAAAAGCTAGTTCTAAATTTTTCAGGGGGAGATATTCATCAGGGGGGGCATGGTTTTAATAAAGACCTTCATACACTGTACTCTTTTTCCTTCATCCAGGTTTTTATCCCACTGGGTTTTTCCTGGTAAGGTTTTAACGAGGCAGTGTCGCTCAAGATTGACTCACAGAAGCAGTGTCAACTACGATATTCAGAAAGCTGATCAACAGTATAACTTAAAGATATTTTCCCAAGCATCAGGGGGAGCGCGCCATCAATAAGGATCTTCAAACACCGTACTCTTTTTCCTTCGTCCGGGTTTTTATCCCACTGGGTTTTTCCTGGCAAGGTTTTAACGAGGCAGTGTCGCACGCGCGTCAATATACATAGAATTTTATGTTACACATGATTATGTACTCTTTTTCCCTTTGACCAGTTTTTGTCCCACTGGATTTTTACTGGCAAGGTTTTTAACGAGACATATTCCGTATCATTTGTGGTCTCCAAGGGGGAGTGTTGTAAAATATATGGTGGAGCCCACCTCTACACCTCTTCTTGCCTATAAATATGCTTCTCCCCCTTCTTGTATCACACACAGAAATACAGAAATGAAACATCAGTTCTTGTACCTCCTCTCTATTCCAATTCTCTCCATTTTATCTCTTGATTTATAACACACTTTTATTTTGGATTGTCGACAACATTTTTTTCGTGGCTTTGCCTTTTCTTGTGAGAGTGTTCATGGTATAAAAATGAGTTTTTAAAATTTTATTTTGAAAGCTGCTTCTATTTTGAGAAAATCTGACCGTAACTTTGCATATCATTTATGATTTGATTTTTTTCATAATTGTGTTGTCTGAAGAAATTGGTCTAGTTTCTTTTGAATCTAAAATATCATACACTAAAGTTGATCTCTTGGTGAGCTGCTGGTACCATGGAGTTGATGAGCTCAAGGAGGAGCTGTCATCTTTGTAAAGACTAGTCTTGTTGAGCTACTGTGATTTAAATGAGGATTTGTACAAAGATCAGGGGTGCCATGGAGATGAAGTGCTAGAGGAGCTAGCTATCATTCTCATGAAGGCCCAGTTGAGTTGCATCTGAACCTGTTAAGTTTATGATTTTTAAGTTTTTCTTTTGGCTTCCCTTAATAATATTGTAATAGGACATACATTGTAATTACCCAAGCTCAAGTTTAGATTAAGAATTGTTGCTCTAAGTGTTCTTATCTGGCTATTATCTTATGGAGGATCAATCAAATTGATAAATGTAATTTGTGCATTTCATCTATTAGAATTCTTAAAATTATGACTAGTCATCTTGTTCTCGTATGACTAGTCAACTTTTGCATCAATAGGATTTCCAGTTCACTAGTTTCTAGCAGGATCCTAACAAACTTTTTTGTCCTATTCTACGCATTTTCTCAACTGCCATGTGTACTATTCTGACATAGGAATTTTTGAGTAAATGCCTATTGATCTCTCATTTGGCAACCGTCACTTTTGATGTAAGGTTTTGAGAAGGTTTTTTGTTAACTTTTTGGTCTTCTTCTTCCTCAAGAGAAAACCACCAAGTGAGTTTGTATCTGGGCCGGCCTCTCAACCGCTTGCAAACTAAATTTTTGATTCGGATATCATATAGCTCAGAAGCTTTGATTCAAAAGTAGCAAAAAGCCCCTTGTTTTCTCTTTTGATTTCACATTCGTCATTTGGAATTGACGAGAAGAAACTCTTTGAATTCTCTCTGTGTCACGGCAACTCACTTTCCCTGATTCGGGTTGGGATGAATTAGCCCATGTCTAGCTCGATCAAATAAGGGTTTCTCTCTATTCTTTCCCAGGTAAGAAGATTCTTCAACTCAAATTCCCAAAAGTTTCAATCTGTATTTCCTCACTTTTCAATATTTAGAAAACCAGTGATGTTGTATCATGAACTTTCCATTGCTTTGTTATCAAGATGTTTAAATTTGATTTTATACAGATTGTTCTAGGGATTGCTTGTGGGAACAAAAATAAGAAATGTAGAAACTTAGATTTGGGATTAGTGACTGTCCATTGTTTCATATTTCAAGGTTTTCCCAAAAAAAAAAAGGTTATTTCACGAGAAAATCTTAATAATTTGTCAGAGCACCTATTCAGACAAATTTTAGAGAGGAATACAACTCTAATCATACTCTCTAACCACCTCTTAAAATTGGGAGACCTCTAGGGCCCCGTTTGGTTCACGAAAAAATGGTCATGAAAAATGTTTATTTAATATTGACTCATTTTCCCAAACTTTTCCATGAGGAGGAAAAACAAAACCCAAATTGGGAGGATGGCTTCACTTTGCCCCCTACTTTCTCATGGGCCAAGCAACGATTACTCATGCATGGACTTACGAAATATGAGAAAGCAATTGATTTCTCATCCCCAAGTCTCCTTTTTCATGAACCAAACGAGGCCTAAGAGCTCCTAAATCTGAGGAGAGAGAAAGGACTCCTAGTGGTTACCTGTAATTTAATGCCACTTTGTTTTATGAATATTTTAATATTTTAATTAATAGTAATTTTTTCTTTATTTATAGATATGGGCCATTTATTTTAAATTAAAAAATAATTATAGTATTTATGACTCCTTAAACTAGAGAGTATTGTAGTTCAAATTTTGTGAGTTTTTAGCTAAATTTTAACTATAAAAAATAAAAAATAAAGTTGATTGGTGGCCGGGAAGTCGAACAAGTCACTATTGGCTATAGTGACTGTTGCGAATCTACAGAGGAGGAGGGAGTGTCAGGGAGAGAAGAAGATAAATTGGAGAGGCTAGTTACTATAGCAATATTGTTTGCTACAGTAACAAATTTGAAGATTCTCATTACATCATTTTCGTTTTTAGACCTTTTCTCATTCGTTACAACTCCGATTTGGGCCCATCACGTGTCTACGAACTCGTATCGCCGAGCTCTACGCAACGATGCCACTCAATTTTCCAAAATCCTTCCCGAACAAAAAGTGACCATTGCGCCCCTAAGGGCAAAATTGTAAATTCACAAATGGAAATAAATTGAATTAAACGATAAATTGGGTTGGGGTGTTACAATAATCTCACACTCAAATTAAAATTTTAGAATAAAGCCTTTCAATTTCACTTGATCAGAATGTACTTAATACGTTTTGCTCACAACAAGGTACAATTTTCACCATATAGTATACAACTAAATCGAATTTAGTTACTAATTATAATCTTATTATTCCATGATATGAGTATGTTTGGGTGCAGAATTTAAGAGCTTGACTTCAATGTGTTTGCAATGTCGATGACGAAACGGTATCTAACATCTGCTTTGATGAGACGCTCCATAGCAGTGTTCACGTAATCAATTGGGATAAGCTCGATGTTAGCTGTTATGTTGTGTTTACCTGCAAAATCAATCATCTCTTGTGTCTCCTTTAGACCTCCAATATTACTACCAGCCACTATCTTCCTTCCTGAAATTACAAAACAAAATAATTTTGTTGATATTGATCATCAATTAATACCAAATAACGCACAGCTGATTAAAATTAAGATAATTATTGTGCTACCAATGTCAACTGTTAGTAAGAAAGGCATTTCTTTCTCAAGTACTTATGTATTCGCTCAATTTAACAACTACACTAATTTTCTTTTCTATCCAAACCCAGTTAAGGTTAGAAGTTAGTGAATCATAATCCTACCAGTGATCAAAGGAATAACAGGTAGCTCAAGAGGCTTCGCTGGTACTCCAACCAAAACAAGCTTCCCATTAGTCTTTAATAAACCAAGCAAAGGCAAGAGAGGGTGGACAGCAGAAACTGTGTCAATGATACCATCCATTGTGCCCATAGCAGCCTACACAATCAACATAACTCATTCACTTCACAAAAATCAAACTGAGTAAAGGAAGTTGAGGTGGAACATTTCTTCACATCCTCACACTGACGATACCCTTAAAGTCATCTATTTAATGGACTTTTTTTGGGTCAATTTTAATGGACCTTATGCAAAGAAAATAATCACCTGCATTTGGCCGTTGTCGCGGCTGACCAAAAAGGAATCAGCACCAAGGTTTTCAATGGCTTCCTTTTTCTTATTAGGGGAGGTGCTGATCACTGTGACCTTAACCCCCATAGCCTTTGCAAACTTTATGGCCACATGGCCAAGACCGCCTGCGCCAACCACACCCACATGCATACCGGGCTTGTCAAGTCCAAAATATCTCAAGGGACTATAAGTTGTAACCCCAGCACATAGGAGAGGAGCAGCACCATCAAGTGGCAGGTTGTCCGGGATACGAACTACGAAGTGCTCGTCGGCCACCATGATGTTGGAGTAACCTCCATATGTTGTGGATCCATCATGGTACTTGGCACCACTCGTGAATATCATTTCGGGGCAGTAATTCTCAGCATTGTTGCCACAATTATCACAAGATTGGCAAGATCCGACAAGATATCCAACACCAACACTGTCTCCAACTTTGAATTTCTCTACGTTGCTGCCCACCTCTGTCACCTGGCCAACAATCTCGTGCCTGGATTGCCCAATTTAATTAAGTTCACATTTGTGCATATGACTAATTTAATTGTGCGCGTAATCCAATTAGGCAGATTGGTATGTGTACGTACCCAGGAAGTAGAGGATACATAGAAATACCCCATTCATTCTTGAGCATGCTTAGGTCCGTATGACATATCCCACAGTATAGTACTTTGAACGTCACGTCGTTTTTTCCTGTTGCCCTGCATCCAAATCATAGCACATTAAGATCGATATAAATTGAGTAGGTCGCATTCGCATTCTGATTGGCTTATGTATGTTGAATAAGCAGCAACTTTAGTTGGTCCTACATATTGATTTAATTCTACATCACTTTTTATTTAGAGTAAATTTGGTTTACCCTCTCCAAATTAAATCATCCTTAACTGCATTCCATCACTTTTTGTTCCTATTAATAAAATTCATAACTAGAATCCATATCATCAAGTTATCTTATCAAGCTCAAGATCTTATTTATTATAATTTTCAGATTCCCAAATTACCCCTACATATTTGCAATTGTTGTTTTCTCCGTTGATTGTGCTGAATATACTTTGAACATATTTGCTACAATGCAATGTCATTATAATATTCAATTTCAAATGGTGTTTTAAATTGGCTTAAATTTAGAAATTTTTTCTCTTTTTAAATCAAATTTAGAATCTAAAAGATTCATGTTTTAGGCCTATTGAATTTATGAAGAAACATTTAATATACCTATCACGTTGTAGCATAAACTAATGACATATTATTTGTACCTATTTTTTCCACCCCCTTTTTTTATAAATTATATACCTATTTTCGTACCTATGGTTTATATATCTTTTGTAAATGTACTATATTTTGTGTACCTATAAATAACATAACTATTTTTTAAAATAAAGAATGAACCTATTTTTAACTTATAAAAAAAAATTCTTTGAAATTTTGGGAGGCTTTTGAAAAGACCAAAGGAGAGAGAAATTTTTTATAAAAAGCCAAAATGGACAAAATTGCCCTTATTTACTTTTGGATTTCCTAAGGAATCCTTTACATTTGCATATTTTTGGTTTGAAAGTTGAGAGATTTTTCTGTCTTTTTTGAAAAGCTTTAGCTTTTTCCAAAAGTGGAATTTTTTGTGTGGCTAAAACCTAAATTTACTTTTAAAATTATCATGTGCCCAATTTTCCAGTGCCTTCCTGTTTCTTTCTTATATTTCGCCACATGTCCCATACTTAACAGAGAGATAACGACGGTTAACTCGGATTGATATTGAATAATAAAACAAACAGTCTTGATCTCTTGGACTATAGGGGTCCAAGAGATTTGTGGTCACTCATCATTGGATATAAATTCAACGGTTCACTTACTCTTGCACTTCTTTTAAGAAACTTTTTTGAACCATTGGATTAATATCCAACGATGAATGACCACAATATCTTGGACTACTGTGGTCCAAGTGATCAAAACTGATAAAACAAATATTGAAAAGAAAACTTTGTTTTTAATGTACTCATCATCTTCTTCCTCTGGCTTTCTAACCACCCAATGAGAAAAACCCACGAATCAAAGTTCAAACCCCTCCCAATCCTTTCAGAAGTTGAAACAATAATAAATCCCAAATTGGCACTCTTCCACCGTCTTGATCCCTCGCCATATCGATGTCTTCGCCTCCACCTCCAGGGGATTGTAGCCTACGCATCTGGTTCAAGGGTTAATCTAGCACTTAAACCCTTTGCTTCCTCTTCAATTACTTCTTCAACACCCACACATCATATATTTATTTCTCTCTGTTTTTTCCATTCCAAATTTTCCAAGACTGCCCAATAGATAATAAAATTTGAAGGAAAAAAGAGGAAAGAGATTCCTCAGATCTGGAGGAGAGAGAGTGACGCCGGAGAAGGTTTTTCTTCCCTGAAATGTTTACTGTTCCTCCACAAAACCGAAGCCAACCCAAAATTTCTCAATTGCACCATTTACAAATTTTCCAGAATTCTCCAATAAATATACCTTACTAAAATTAAAACTGAGAGATCAATACCGAGTGTGGGTAATGAAGGATTACTGATCGAAGAGAAAAATAGGAATGCAGGGGTGTGTGGATGATGACGGAGGAGGAATGACTAAAGTGAAGAAAGAGAAAGATTAATGGATGAGAGAGAGGGAGGGATGCGGAGGAGAGAGAAGAGAAAATGGGTGCTGAACATTTTTTAATTTTTAAAAATGGAAGTAAAATTAGTTACCAGCTGTCGGCATTTTATTGGCTTGGGACACTTACGTGGTTTGCTGACAATGGCATCCCCTGTTAGAGGGAAGTTTTATGACAACTAAAATAAATTGGGTGATTAATATGCTATTAATAGGGAGTATTAATTTATATATATAAAACAAAATGTAGAAAATGGTAAAATATTAAAAAAATACTCTTAATTAATGTAAATATTAAGAATTGAAAATGTTAATTAAATGATGATAATATGGTAAATTCACATTTTTTAAAATTTTAAAAAAATCAAATCAAATAATAGATCCTATTTTTATGGAACAGAACTACCCATTATCTTTTCTAATTCTAAAATTTTTAAAAAATAAAAATAAAAAAAAACCTCTCGTAGGCCTGTCCAGGAAGCGCATGGGGAGAGGCTCCTTATAATTAAGGAAGTTAATGTTATGCTTGAAAATAAATTATAAATAAAATATGAAGGTAGGTGGCATATAATGTAATTTAGTTAATAATACTTGGATAAATCTATCTTAAAGTAGGTGGGTATATGACTAGAATATGGTAGTTGTAAGGATCTATATCGGAACAACTGTATTTATTTATAAATATTATCGAAATTAGATTGTAATCTTAAAGTTGAGTTAGATTGAGATTGGATGAAAATCTAAGTACCATTTTTTCACTTGAATTTCATCGTATTTCCTAAGAATCAAACGCACACAAATTCTAGATTGATGAAAAGAAAATGATAAATAAATTGAACAAAAATTGTTTGGAGATGTAGAAGATGGGATAAATAATGACTAACCTTCTAGAGAATTTGAAGGGAGAGAGAACCCCAGATGAATCTCTGGCAGCCCACCCGAAGGCCTTCGTGGGGTGTTCTTGTTCTGGAGAGACCGCCATCTTCTCTCTTATATATGTTTTGATAGGACAAATACCAACTAAAGATATCTAACCAGAAGGTAAGTAACTTTGGGAAGTGCCAGGGTTGTAGTGAGTTTGTGGTTTATATAGCCAGTGGTGGATGGCATGGGCATCTCAAGTAAAAGGTTACAAAAATGGTTTTGCTTACTCATGTGGAAAATCAAGAAGCCACCATTTATGACCATTTTCTTCCATTGCTAAGTTTGGCTAATGAAAAAGCCACGGCATGATTTTCAAGATCTTCTCCTTTATTGCACGTTTCGATCCATGAAATTCACTCGTTTAGAAAAAGACGTGGCTCTTCTACACGATTGGAGGATTGAATAGTACTCCAAATTCATTTGAACTTCGAGAAGCAGAAGATGAATTTTGTTCTATTTTGGCCAAGTGTCATTGTTTCTAATTTGAACTTGTGCTTTTGGTTGGCGGCGCCACTGATTTTCTGTACCCTCTGTGTGATTCATCAAATCTGATGTGATAAAAAGAAAATTCAAACTTTTTTGAAAGATAAAAAATAGTTAAAATATAAAGTTGTTGTTGACCTTTGACCTGGAGACCGGCGAAGTCACTAGTACTAGCTATCCACTGTGATTTTGGAAGCCAAAGCTTAGGCACAAGTGCTCCCATGTGAGATTGCTACGTCACTGAAGCTTGAATGCTTTATTTATTTACTGGGCGGCGGTGGGGGCCAGGCATGGTAAAGAAGTGTCATATACTGTTATATATGATGGTTGTTTTTTTTTTTTATTTATTTTTAATTTATAAAAAAGTGTGGGCTGCCACATTAATAACATGGTAGGTTCGCCAGTCATCCACGTATGTTAAGGCCATTCTCCATGAGGGCTCTAAAATGGGCTCCACCATCTTTGGGCTCTAATAAATAATAATTTTTTGAAAAAAATTATCCTCAATGGTACAAATTTGATATTTGTCTATTAGAGATTCATAAGCCAACAAATAAAGTTGGATATAGTGGAGCAATAAACCCCTGCTCCATTCAAATCCCAATTTATCTGCTCTGGGTTGTAGCTATGGGACGTGGCCCTGACGTTGCTCGCACTTTGGCCACTGGCACCACCCAAAATCACAACAACCCAAATCAGTAACAACACCACCATTAACATTAACTTCCCCATTTTCATCAGCTCTCTCTCTTTCTCTCTCTAATATATTTCATGGGATGTGATGTTCATGTTCTGCAACGTACCTATTGCACAGGTACAGTTTCACAGATTGCCCATACAACGGGTTCTAGTTGAGGAAAACCCAATTATGATATTTGTCTATTAGAGATTCATAAGCCAGTAACCAAAACAAATTTGTAGCAAAACCATTCACCAATGATTGAGGAAAGCAACAACAGACTCTCAGAAAGCATCAAGAACAAACGGTAACAGAAAAGTATGAACATACGTTGAATGAGAGAATTTACAGGATACAAGAACTTCAACTGACGCCACAATTGATGATAATCCAAAAAATTCGGGTTATTCCATATGTAATAGTGAATCATAAGTAGGAACCCACAAATCTTCCCATTAAGGAACCAAAAAATCAGTGACAATTGGCAAAGACGGCGCATGACTTTTCGGATTTCTGCGATTTGGGGGCTGTTAGATATGCGATTTGGATCTACCTCCTTTACTTTCCGTTTGTATATAATGGCAGAAGTTGTAAATACATTAATAAAAATTGGTGGGCACACTATTTGCTTAGGTGGCTGCATGACTGGGCTTTAGGACTGGAATTAATAGATAACAATTACTGTGCTACAATCAAACTGAACTGTTGAAATTGGACCCATATCTAAGAGCCCCTTTTTTTAAAATCATTGGGCCAATTGCAACAAGCTAGTCTCATTGTTTTTTGTTTCTTGTAAAGTTGCCTTAGGCTACAACCCTCAAGTTCTAAACGGCTAGGTTTATTTTTTTTAACCATGTTTTCAAATCTTTTCCAATTTTTTTTTCTTCGGGTTGAAATGTTCACCCAAAAAAAAAAAAGCACCTAAATTTAATTACATCATAAAAAAAATATCAAACCCCTAATATAGAGCTTCTCACTGTGGGAGAGATGCCTTTAAAGCCCCAAAGATTCTATCAGAGCTCTAAATGAGGCTCTATTAACCTCTTTTAAAGCCCCAACCATTGGAGATGGCCTAATGTATAACTGAGCTTAAACCATCTCTTTAAAAAACTTTTAGGGATGAATTGGAAAAACACAACTCCAATCATGTTCCATATCCACCTCCTAAAATAAGAAGATTTCTAGAAACTCATAAATCAGAAGAGAGAGAAATGACTCATATTGACTCTCTATAATTTAATGTTACTTTATTCAATAGTATTTTAATCATTGATTGCTAGTTGTTTTTATTTGACAAAATTGCATTAACATTTTCATACTTCATTGTTGCCTTCTTAAGCTTTGTCTTGATCGACTGTTCCTTATTCTCCTAATGAAACTTAGTTAGAGTTTAAAGTTAAGGGGAGTTCGAATCCAAAGACTTGTTTTTGGAATTCTCGTTGTTGAACCATGCAATTTAGGGGGAGTTGATTTTTCTTGGTATTAAGGAAATTACTATTTAGGGGGAGTTTATTTGTTTCTTTAGGTAGATTTTATTTAGGAGAAGTACATCTTTTCTAAGTGATTGTGTTTGTTGCAGACCTTTTGGTTACTTACTGTGCTTTCTTCTAGTGTTGCCAATTTATATACCTGGAATCCATGTTTTCTTGCCTTGATTCTTTACGGGTATTTTTTTTCATGCTTCCTTCCTCTCTTGGTTCAATTTGTTGCCTTAGTTTGTATTTCCATGACAAAAGGGAGAGACACAATTACTCTTATTCTGTGATGACAAAAAGGGAATTGTGTGTTTTTGCAGAATTGTTACATTTCTTCAGTGGACAACTTTAGCTCTAGATTTGGGTACGTAGTGAGTTGTGTATGTGAGACAAATGGGTTTTGTCAAAGAAAGCCGAAGGGGGAGATTGTTAGGTTCTAGATTAGTTAAGTTTTAGCTTCCCTTACAACATTTGTAATATTGCTTGTAATTCCGTAAGATCTTCTATAATATCAATTACCTAGTTTAGGATCAGAGACATTCATTGAGGACAGATTTCAACATGGCCTAAGCTGCAATTCCCGATCAACTCATAAATATTTCATAGCATCATGTTTTTGAATATTCAGTTTTTTTTGGTACATGGTTGATTTGTTTGGTCGACTGGTCAAGCCTCCTCAAATTTAGACTTTGGTTATGATTTAAGCCTTCTAGATTTGTCGTCACAAAATGTTTTCATTTTGGATGACTAGTGCATATGACTAGTCATCCTTGATATGTTTTTTTATCACATGTTGTGGTCAAGTCATTTTATTTTTCACGTGAGCTGCTGGTACCATTAGTCCTATTCTAGCTCTTATCATTAGCTGCCATGGGTTTTTGTTTTGATCTGCCCAAATTTATCAAAAGGGTGGCTGAGGTAGAAAACAATCAACACTTTTATTTTGGATTGTCGACAACATTTTTTTCGTGGCTTTGCCTTTTCTTGTGAGAGTCTTCATGGTATAGAAATGAGTTTTTAATTAAGATTTTATTTTGAAAGTTGCTTCTATTTTGAGAAAATCTGACCGTAACTTTGCACATCATTTATAATTGATTTTTTTTCATAATTGTGTTGTCTGAAGAAACTGGTCTAGTTTCTTTGAATCTAAAATATCATACACTAAAGTTGATCTCTTGGTGAGCTGCTGGTACCATGGAGTTGATGAGCTCAAGGAGAAGCTGTCATCTTTGTGAAGACTAGTCTTGTACAAAGATCAGGGGTGCCATGGAGATGAAGTGCTAGAGGAGCTAGCTATCATTCTCATGAAGACCCAGTTGAGTTGCATCTGAACCTGTTAAGTTTATAATTTTTAAGTTTTTCTTTTGGCTTCCCTTGACAATGTTGTAATAGGACATACACTGTAATTACCCAAGCTCAAGTTTAGATTAAGAATAGTTGCTCTAAGTGTTCATATCTGGTTGCTATCTTATGGAGGATCAATCAAATTGATAAATGTAATTGGTGCATTTCATCCATTAGAATTCTTAAAATTATGACTAGTCATCTTGTTCTCGTATGGCTATAGTCAACTTTTGCATCAGTAGGATTTCCAGCTCACTGGTTTCTAGTAGGATCATAACAAACCATTTTGTCCTATTCTACGCATTTTCTCAACTTCCATGTGTACTATTTTGACATAGGAATTTTTGGGTAAATGCCTTTGATCCCTCATTTGGCAGCCGTCACTTTTGATATGAGGTTTTGAAAAGGTTTTTTTGCTAACTTTTTGGTCTTCTTCTTCCTCAAGAGAAAACCACCAAGCGAGTTCGTATCTAGGCCTCTCAACCGCTTGCGAACTAAATTTTTGATTCGGATATCATATAGCTCAAAAGCTTTGATTCAAAAGTAGCAGAAAGCCCCTTGTTTTCTCTTTTGATTTCTCATTCGCCATTTGGAACTAACGAGAAGAAACTCTTTGAATTCTCTCTGTGTCACGGTGACTCACTTTTCCTAATTCGGGTTAGGATGAATTAGCCCATGTCTAGCTCGATCAAATAAGGGTTTCTCTCTATTCTTTATCATGTAAGAAGATTCTTCAACTCAAATTCCCAAAGTTTCAATCTGTATTCCCTCACTTTTCAATATTTAGAAAACTAGTGATGTTATCAAGAACTTTCCATTGCTTTGTTATCAAGATGTTTAAATTTGATTTTATACAGATTGTTCTAGGTATTGCTTGTGGGAACAAAAACAAGAAATGTAGAATTGCAACTTAGATTTGGGATTAGTGACTGTCCATTGTTTCATATTACAAGGTTTACATTTCAATTGGTATGCTTCTTAACCCCACAATCTTAGTAATTTGTCAGAGCACCTACTTAGACAAATTTTAGAGAGGAATACAACTCTAATCATACTTTCTAACCACCTCTTAAAATTGGGAGACCTCTAGGGCCCCGTTTGGTCCACGAAAAAATGGTCATGAAAAATGTTTATTTAATATTAACTCATTTTCCCAAACTTTCCCATGAGGAGGGAAAACAAAACCCAAGTTTAGAGGATGGCTGCACTTTCCCTCCTACTTTCTCAGGGGCTAAGCAACGATTTTCCATGTCTGGACTTACTAAACATGGGAAAGAAATTGATTTCTCATCCCCAAGTCTCTTTTCCTATGAACCAAATGGGGCCTAGGAGCTCCTAAATCTGAGGAGAGATAAAGGACTCCTAGTGGCTACCTATAATTTAATGCCACTTTGTTTTATGAATATTTTAATATTTTAATTCATAGTAATTTTTTTTATTTTTTATTTTTAGATATGGGCCATTTATTTTAAATTAAAAAATAATTATAGTATTTATGACTCCTTAAACTAGAGTATTGTAGCTCAAATTTTGTGAGTTTTTAGCTAAATTTTAATTATTATAAGTAAATAAAAAGAGTCGATTGGTGGCCGAGAAGTCGAACAAATCACTATTTGCTATAGTGACTGTTGCGAATCCACAGAGGAGGAGGGAGTGTCAGGTGACAGGACCGGCCCTGGAATTCCTCAAAAATTGGGACGAATCCCGTCTTGTTACCTACATCACCCCGATGTTGGGCCCATTTACTAAAAACCGAGACTTTCTACCAAAAAATTTGGCGGAGTCTCCCTTGTAAATTGAACAATCCCAACAAAATTCAACCTGCATAATAAACACAAAATGGTCCCAACCAGCAGCATGCATTCAACATTCAACAGTATAAACTAAATGGCCTCTGGCCTCACAAGTAAAACCTAACATGGACAATAATAGAGGATCTACCAAATTTAGTTTACAAGAACAACCAGTTGAGTAGAAAGAAATTACTCGAAACATAATCTACTAATGTTCAGGGTTCAGGGCCTCGAACACAGCTTGCAACTCTCCATTGAGCGACTACTGTCTGGGGAGTGCAAAACAGAAAACATGTGAGTGGATAAAAACAAAATTTGCATTCAAAACAACATAATAACCCCACCATGTAAAAATAATGATCAAAACATGCAGATTCACTAACTTTTATTTTTCACATGAGCTGCTGGTACCATTAGTCCTATTTTAGCTCTTATCATTAGCCGCCATGTGTTTTTGTTTTGATATGCCAAAATTTATCAAAGGGGTGGCTGAGGTAGAAAACAATCAACACTTTTGTTTTGGATTGTTGACAACAGTTTTTTTCGTGGCTTTCTTTTCTTGTGAGAGTGTTCATGGCATACAAATGAGTGTTCAAGATTTTATTTTGAAAGTTGCTTCTATTTTGAGAAAGTCTGACCATAAATTTGCACATCATTTATGACTGATTTTTTCATGATTGTGTTGTCTGAAGAAATTTGTAACATTTCGTCCCAAAATTGAATTGAATTTTCAAATTCTAAAGTGAATGGACGTTGACCACAGGGGCCTACTAAAAAGGAAATTGAGGGAAAAAAAACAAGCAGAATCAAATAAGCTCACCAAGGGACACTGCTGGTTGGTGGGGTTGGAGGAAGAATATGGTGGGTTTCTAATGTCACCATGGTGGGTTTTTTGGTGGTTTAGAATTGACTTTTTTCTCGGGGCTAGTTTTGAAAATTTTCTTGGTTCTATTGCATAGTGCTCAAGCTCACGAGTTCGTAGATACTTGGTAGGCCTAAATTGGAGTTGAAACGAAGAAGTTTTGGTCAACAGAAATGCAATGACACAACCGTAAATATTTCAAAATTTGATTTTTTTTAAAGTAGGACAAACTGGTCCAGGCATGCGTGACTTTTCCTCTCTCTCTCTCTCTCTCTCTCTCTCTCTCTCTCCGACGTCTTCCTCATTTCTCTCGACACGCAGTGCCTAGGCAACGTTGTTGGCGCCACCATGGCACAGTCCGATGACAACTCAGAGCGAGACTGGTCGAAAAATGATCGCCACAAGCTGGCGATCATGTCTGGGCCAAAACTCAGCCACCAAAGTCCGGCATGACGTTGTTTCAAGCCCCAAAAGGCTGACAGTCTTCCAAGCTTTCCAACGCAATTCCGACGGCTCCTGCGACTGTTGTCGTCGATCTAGGTATGGTTCTTCATCCTTTTTCTGTGATCTAGCTGTTTATGTAAGTGGTTTGGATCGATTATGGAGTTTAAGAGCTTAACCTACACACCCATATAGGGCTGGCGATTTTGGCCCTTTTTACCCATTTTCGGCCACTTTTTGGCCTGGGCCCGAGACCAAAAAGTGTTTCCCTTGTTAGTTTAAACTTGTTGGTATGAGTATTGTAGGGAGTTTTTAGAATTTTCCATATTGTATAATTTTCTCAAGACACCCAAGTCTTGCAGCGGCACTTGGCGGCACGTGGGCCACTACGTTGCGGCCCATTTTGTCCTAAAATGTTCCCCAAGTGGTCCCGAACACGAGGTATGCTCAAAATTGAAGTTGGTCACCATTTGACTATTGAACAAATATTACACCTATTGTGTGATATGCAGGTTCGATAGGTTTGGACCGTTAGATCGGTTCAAATTTTAATTATGTTGTTCCATGTACCTCTAGAATCTTGTAGGAACTTACAGATCGAGAATCAGACTCCCAGATACTCCGAATCAATGATTCTATGGTTAAGAAAACCAATCGCCGTCCAATCGTGCAATTGGCTTAGATCCGACTACTCGATCGAGACCAAACTTTCAAGACTTGTTTACTAGACTCTGTTGGACCTATAGGAACTTTCATATAGAAAATCGGAGTTCGTGAGCCCCGCAGGCTTAATTGACCTAGACGATGGGTCTCGCCAGCTTGATCGGGACTTATTGGTGAAGAGGTGTTTATGTTTTGGTTGTTTGTTTTAAAATGGTGTATTGCTATGAGAGTTTTATTAAATATTTATGAATTATTATTCTATCGCTTTTACTTTCCAAGCATGATATATTTATGTTTTATTGTGTAGATTTGGGTTGAGTTGATTTTAAATGTTTGGTTATATGTTTATTTGCATATATGTTGATAAGTGTGAGAAAGGAAAGGTTATAAAAACGAAATATTTGTTGCATTCAGAAAAAGTAATGTTGCCTACGGAATACATAAATGTCTTTAGACACATGGTTGCCTTCCAGAATATTGATGTCTTCGGACATCCCGATTACCTTTAGAAATATAGTTGCCTTCAGGAATATTGATGTCTTCGGACATCCTGGATGCCTTCGAAAATATTGATGTCTTTGAACATCCCAGTTGACTTCGGGAATTGAAAGTGCCTTTGAACAACTCAGTTGCCTTCGAAAAAGTCTACACTTGTATGACATTGCCCCACGAGTCTCGGAGACGCCCAAACCTTGTGATGCTAGGATTTGTGTTCTCAGGTTGAGTATATCTCCCTAAGGTTTGCTAGGTTTGTGTTCTTAGATTGAGTATATCTCCCTGAGTTCTGCTAGGATTAGGTTCTCAAGTTGACCATTTGTCTGTGAGTTCTGCTAGGATGTGGCACACATGTGGAGTGGACCGTTCTACATGTGTAGTACTTGGGATTGACCGAGTATGTTTGAAGTACACCTATGTGGAGAACAGTGCAGTACTAATATGTTTTGTATAGTTAACAATATATTCTTTGCCACCCTGCTCATGTTATTTGCACATGGTTGGCCAGGATCCCCAGCCACCTGCCCGACTTGTCGACACAGGTGGTTGGCTAGTTTCCCCGTTGCCTTCAAATTTTATGGTATTCCCATATACGTACCTTTTGGTAGGTGATTGCAGGACATATGCACTATATGAACGGTCGCAAGTATGGCTTTTAGGTAAAATATTTGGTTACATATGTGTTTAGATGTACAATGATAAACTAATTGAACAGTTAGGTACATAATTTCAAGGCATGACATTCAATTATATAGCTTGTTGAAATCAAGGTAAAGAATTATTCTAGAATTTTATTATTGATTTCACCTTAAACAATATTATATTATCTGAATTGTGACTTTTGGTAGGAAGAACTACGTATGACTTGATCCCTCAATAAGGGTACGTAGGCAACCGAGGTTCACCTAGGTGTAGCCACAAGTTTAGGATTTGTTGGTTATGTTTAGTTATGTTAAGAGGATTTTGCTGACTTATTTATGTTGGTAAAGAGGCGCATGAAGCCCATTGAAACTTTTGCTAATTTGTGTGTGGTCTATACCTTATGCTTGCCAAACGCTTGGGAAATAAATTATTTCTACATATTTTCCGGTAGAAGTCAAACCCTAAAGTTGTTTTGGAATTAGGACAAGAATGATATTTTAGTAATTTGGGCTAGCATATGCCCGATGTCAGATAAAGAGAAAGTTCGTCACAAATTCTAAGGGAAAATTTAGGACAAGTCCTTTCAAATTGGTCTAGTTTCTTTTGAATCTAAAGTATCATACATTGAAGTTGATCTCTTGGTGAGCTGCTAGTACCGTGGAGTTGATGAGCTCAAGGAGGAGTTGTCATCTTTGTGAAGACTAGTCTTGTTGAGCTACTATGATTTAAATGAGGAGTTGTACAAAGATCAGGGGTGCCATGGAGATGAAGAGCTAGAGGAGCTAGTTATCATGCTCATGAAAACCTAGTTGAGTTGCATCTGAACCAGACACTACTACATTTTACACTTTGCGCGACGAAGTTAATTTCGTCGCGCAAAATAAATTGTGGTCGCACAAATTTCAGCGCCACAAAAACTTCGTCGCGCAGAATCCGTCGGGCAAAGATCGTGAAGAAAGACTTTGCGCGACGAAGTTTTTTCATTGGTCGCGCAAAGTTACTTTGCGCGACGAAAAAATATTGGTCGCGCAAAGTAACTTTGCGCGACGAATGCAAAGTGACTTTGCGCGACGAAAAATATTGGTAGCGCAAAGTTTTGCGCGACGAAATACATTGGTCGCGCAAAGGTTTGCGCGACGAAATACATTGGTCGCGCAAAGGTTTGCGCGACGAAAAACATTGGTCGCGCAAAGTTTTGCGCGACGAAATACATTGGTCGCGCAACTGTTTGCGCGACGAAATACATTGGTCGCGCAAAGTCTTAAAAAAATTCCCGCGTCAAATTTTTGGTACCCGCCCAAATTTTTAGAGTTTTACGCGACAAATAGTAACGTTGCGCAAATATTTGCGCGACGAAATATTTTTTGTTTTAAATTTTTTTAATTTGAAATAAACTAATTTAATAGTTTGCGCTACGAAATATTTTTTCTTTAGTATGAATTTATTTATATGAATTTTTTCAAATTTTTACTTTTTAAATTTAATTTAATTGTATGATTTCTTTTTAAAATTACTTCAATTTAAATTTATATGCAATTTTTCAAATTTTTCCTTTTTAAATTTAATTTAATTGTATGATTTCTTTTTAAAATTACTTCAATTTAAATTGACATATTCAAAATAAAATTACATATGAAAATAGTGATCAAATTATCCAATAAATATAAATATATATTCAAAATGTACATATAAATTAACAAAGTACAATAATAAAATCCTAATACAAGCGCATTGTGGTGGTAGTGGCGGAGGATATGTTTTGATAGCTTCCTAATCCTCAACTTTAGCCGTCAAAGTCTCGATGATTCCCTACAAAAAAAATAAATATAGTCAAATAACAACAACAACAACAACAAAAATAATGCACAATCTCCCCTAAAATTGTTATACCACAAATCCAACCCAAACTCCAATCTCTCCCCTTTACTCAACCCCAAACCCCACACAAACTCAAAACTAACTCCAAAAACACATATTAATGAAAAAAATTTAAAATTTGGAGAGAATATACCTTTTGGCAAGATTGAGAGTGAGTGAGAATGAGAGGGAGAAGTGAGTGTGAGAGAATTAGAAAAGATAGTGATAGAGAGATGAGAGAGTGAGAGATAGTGAAAAGATAGATGAGAGAGTGAGTGAGAGTGAGAGATAGTGAAGATAGAGATGAGAGATTAAGTGAGAGGAGTTAGTGTGAGAGAAAGGGTGGGATTTGGGGAAAGGGAAAGAGAGAGGAGAGGTAAGAGTAGAGAAAGAAATTGAGAAAATGGTGGAGGAGTTATTTCAGTTTTAAAAATCGTATCACTTTGCGCGACGAAAATATGGTTAGTCGCGCAAAGTTTTGCGCGACGAAACATATTGGTCTCGCAAAGTTTTGCGCGACGAATAGAGGAATATTGGTCGCGCAAAGTCTAAAAAAATTATTTTTTTTTAAAAAAAATTCCCGCATCCCATTTTTGGTACCCGCCAAAATTTTTAAATTTTTGCGCGACGAAAAATACTTATTGGTCGCGCAAAGTCTAAAACAATTATATATAAAAAATTCCCGCGGCCCATTTTTGGTACCCGCCCAAATTTTTGCGCGACGAAAAATATATATTGGTCGCTCAAAGTTTTGCGCGACGAAACATATTGGTCTCGCAAACTTTTGCGCGACGAATATAGGAGTATTGGTCGCGCAAAGTCTAAAAAAAATTATTTTTTTTAAAAAAAATTCCCGCATCCCATTTTTGGTACCTGCCAAAATTTTTAACTTTTTGCGCGACGAAAAATACATATTGGTCGCGCAACGTCTAAAACAATTATATAAACAAATTCCCGCGTCCCATTTTTGATACCCGCCCAAAATTTTTGCGCGACGAAAAATATATATTGGTCGCGCAAAGTTTTGAGCGACAAAAAATATTGGTCGCGCAAAGTCTAAAGTTTTTTTTTTAATTTTAAAAACCCGCGTCCCATTTTTGGTACTCGCCCAAATTTTTTGAGTTTTGCACGATGAACTGTTGGTCGCGCAAACTTTTGAGAGACGAAAAATTGGTTCGTAGCACAATATTTATAAAAATAATTGTTATGAATAATAAAAAATAAAAAAAATTATTTTATGATTTAAAATATAATTAAGGTGAAAGCTACTTAATAAATGTATATACTATTCAATTTCTTAAGTGTTATACGTACAAAATAAATAAATTTAAAGCTACTTAATAAATATATGTATATAAATATATATATATATACACACACCATTCAACGATCCAACCATAAGACTTGTTTGTATATACTTCAAGATCGTATACCCCAAAAATCGCAAAAAATAAACATTCAGAGATCTAGTAACGGGACAAAACTTTTCGATAGTTATAAATGAAAAATCACGATTTAACGGTTATTTTAACTCCGATTTTGATGATTTTTTTACAGCTACACTCCTTGACCCTATATGAATACAATGACTGAATTTGATCTTCAATTTAAAACATTTGCACTAGTGGATACCACAAAATCTTATGTTATATTTAACGAAAATATAAATAAACTCTTAATTGTTAGTGAATATATTGTTTTGATGGCATATGCATTCTACGAAACTAGTTTCAACGATCCAACCATCAAACTTGTTTTTTTATACTTCGAGATCATATACGCCAAAAATCGGAAAAAATAAATATTCATAGATCTAGTAACGGGACAAAACTTTTCGATAGTTATAAATGAAAAATCATGATTTAACGGTTATTTTAACTCCGATTTTGATGATTTTTTACAGCTACACTCCTTGACCCTATATGAATACAATGACTGAATTTGATCTTCAATTTAAAATATTTATACTAGTGGATACCACAAAATCTTATGTTATATTTAACGAAAGTATAAATAAACTCTTAATTGTTAGAGAATATATTGTTTTGTTGGCATATGCATTCTATGAAACTAATTTCAACGATCCAACCGTCAAACTTGTTTTTTTATACTTCGAGATCATATACGCCAAAATCGGAAAAAATAAACATTCATAGATCAAGTAACGGGACAAACTTTTCGACAGTATAAATGGAAAAATCATGATTTAATGGTTATTTTAACTCCGATTTTGATGATTTTTTATAGCTACACTCCTTGACCCTATATGAATACAATGACTGAATTTGATCTTCAATTTAAAATATTTACACTAGTGGATACCACAAAATCTTATGTTATATTTAACGAAAATATAAATAAACTCTTAATTGTTAGTGAATATATTGTTTTGATGGCATACACTTGTTTGTTTATACTTCGAGATCATATATGCCAAAAATCGGAAAAAATAAACATTCATTGATCAAGTAATGG